>NC_051154.1:304249256-304526756 GCF_013339745.2 Dermacentor silvarum
GGAGCAACCTTGATGACATAAGCATCTATATATATATATATATATATATATATATATATATATATATATGTTGGGGGAGGGGTCATCGGAGGTGATCACGATATCCGTCCTGTCAAAAAACTGCGTGCACTTCAATCTAGTGCAGTGAGCAGCGAGACGGCCTGGCGCTTGCTACAGACTACAGTTGTGTCACTGTTCGCGCAGCCACACTGGTACACATCTGACCACCATAAGCAGCGCCGCTTCATAACGGAATCTTGAACACTACGTTCCTCACACATTCAACAAATCTCGCGGCGTGTTTGTACTGCATGTGTAAACTTCGTTCTTCCTCTCCTATCGTCCATTTAATTTTTCGCACATTACTTTTACGGTGCCGATAAAGTAAGGTGGTTCCCGCACCACGCACCAATATTTCTCAGTCGGTGTGGTATCGTTTACTAAACGCTCACTACAAGAGGCCGCCACCAAGCGCTTAGCCGATTGTTCAGTAATAATACCAGATGTGAAATTGAATTTCAAAAGTGGCCTCTTGATGCCAAACAATGCTAAGCCTGAGCGACATTTCTGCTCAATGGACCGGCGCGATTTCATAGTTTGGGAAATAAAAAAATTATTTGCAACAAAAGTTCATTCTGAGAGTTACTTGTTTGCTCTTTCTGTGCGGCATATGTCGCTAGGATCGGAGAAATCTTATTTGACCAAAATGCATGTTGCTATTTGGTGCAAGTTGCCGAAAACATAGTTCAACTAGTAGAACAGCGGAGCTCTGACAGAGACTATAGGGACAGTAGGAAACAGTTGGCGGCAGTTAATGGCCGCCAGTCGTGGTAAACTGTTGTCTCCTTGGTTCGCCATGCACACACCAACTGCATGACCTTCCCTTGAACTCAAAAGGCGCTGGGGTGATCTTGTACTACACTGTCGTCTCCAGCAAGAGTGATTTCGAGGAACCATTCCACGCATCGGATTCGTCCTGCGGCCGAATATAGAAAGAGTGAAGTAAGACAATACGAAGCATATGTATGAACGGTTCCCACCCGGTTATACTCGTATTCGTACTCGTATTCGGCAAGTTAGCTTTGATCGGTTATGATGAAAAGTGCAGTGGTGGTGCATACCTGTGTCGTGTTGTTCACGTCACTGACGTAGCAGCGTGACAGGCACATGAAGAGACCCCGACCACCACCCTCCATAACAAGATCTGAAATATGTTGCATTTTAAGAGCCACAGCTGTTCGCAATAGTAAAAGAACATGGTTAGATGGGGTTGATAACACTTCACATCTTTATAATAATTATTTCCTTATTAAATTTCATATACCGAAAGAGCTGTAATCGTCTCAAAGGGCAGTATAAATGGCATCGTTCTGTTGCGACACTAGGTTCACTGATTGACTAATGGAATACAACGGGCCAAAGCCACACTAGAGACGCCGCAGTGGAGTGCTCATATTCTTTACCGTTCACTTAAATCTAATTATACAAGCGTTTTGCATTTGGCTCCCATCGAAATGCGGCCACCATGCAGGGCCGAATCGTAACCGTGTCCTTCTGTTCAGCAGCGGAACGCCGTAGCCGCTGGGCTACCGCAGCAGGTGTCACGTGGTTCACTCGCGGCCTCGCAGCTATATACCGTGGATGGCGTCTTCGACGGGGAGACCGCCGACGACAGAGATGCACGCTGCAGCCCCGCGCCTGTTTCGCCGCTCAGCCCGCAAGACACGGCCGCCTGCAGGCGCGGGGAGAGTGACGCCAATAGAGTTGTCGCGGCCGCCTGAGCGCTGCATCTCCAATCTGCATGCCGAATGAGACTCGGCAGCCGCCGTAGTAGCTGGCTCACGGCCCGGCTGCCAATCATCCCGGCCAGGCCAAAGGTCGGCGACATTCCGAGCACGTCTTTCTCTGTCATCTATCCTCGCCGAGACTCCCCCGAGGACTCTGCGAGCGAAACGCCCAAGGATATAAGCGCGGCTCCCCCCCCCCCCCCCCCCCCCCGACGCAGAGGACAAATATCTATAGGAGCTGCTGCAGTCGGAACGGATGTCTCGCTCACGATTCGTGCGGTGGCAACGCGCTAACGAGACCGGGTTTCCTAATGGGTGACAAGAGGTCGCATGGCGGCTAATGCAACTTTGAGTGCCCAAATAAAGTCGGCGCCTGAGACTGACTGACTGACTGACTGAATGACTGAGCGGCTGACTGGCTGACTGAGTGGCTGATCGATTTTAATAGTGAGACTATTAAATATTAGGTGGCGGTTTTAATAGTAAAGCTTTTGTTCTTTACCTTAGCTTCAAAAACATGCACATATTAACTGGCAGGAACTGAATAAATTGTTGCGATAATACTACCTAATCTTTCCACTGCACTGCCCTTGGCAAGCGGTTATTTTCTAAATTCAATGTAGCGCATACAGCAGATTGTCTTGTCAGTAAATGTTGCAAAGCCACGTTTGCTGGATTTGCTCCCCTAGAACTGAGAAGACTTTGCTTCCGTTCGAATCAAGCCATTCTAAGTTGGCAAAGAAGTATAGCCACATTATGTTTCCGTAGTGTGCTACAGAAAAGCTGGTGTCACGTCATCCAGGAAAGCGTTGAACGTCAAGATCAGAGGCTAACTAAGTGCAGCGGGTTTTCCCGCACAAGTGCTTAAGGCGGTTGCTGAGTGCCTACGTGTAAAGCAAACACAAAACAAAGGAGACCGAAAACCCGACAAAAACAAAGAAAAAAAATAAAAGTTCATGTGATGCGTTATATTCATAAAGTGTCGCACAAATCAAGAAAATTGCGTGGCGGCATGGTGTACTATTTATTTATTTATTTATTTATTTATTTATTTATTTATTTATTTATTTATTTATTTATTTATTTATTTATTTATTGAAAACACTTTCAAGGCCGAAAGGCACTACAGAAGCAGCGGGAAAAAATGGCAAGACGTGCAACTAACAACAAAATATTACGAGGCATTTTGTAAAGCGATCTTGAACTCGTGGTTTTCCGCTCCGTGTAAGCTGTCAGGACTGTGCACGCGCATTGAAAATGCGGGAAAGAAGAAAGAGGCTTGCAGAACCTAGCATGGAAACCAATACGTTAAGTGCGCGATGCATGTTTTCTACAAAATCCCGTTGACGCGTGGTATGGTCTATATCGGCCGAACCGGCCGATGCGTCAATGACCGGATGCGCGAGCATTGTGCGTTGACCAACTCTCAAGGAGCTGGCTTTTTCACTCTCGTTGGTGTGACTGCGCACCACCTTTTAAAAATGTAAAGATTCTTGGCAGAGCCAGGGCGAAAACCGAAAGAAAAATATTTGAGGCGTTTCATATCAGTCAACAAGGGGAAGGAAAATGCATCATCGTTCCTTCTAACTCTCTGAGCGATAAAGAGATAGCTTTCCTCAAAGGCTGAGCTTTAAACATAAGGAAGTAGAGAGAGATAGAGAAAATTGCGTGTTTATTATTTGAAATATTTTTTGTTCCTTGCTAAGATCATTGTGCATGCGCCGGTGGTTTGGTGTTCGAGGGACGGTCAGTTTTTCAAATATATGTAAGTTGCTTGTCAAGCGTTTTGTTGTCTTTCATTTCCTTTGTGTTTGCGTCTCATATTTTTCGCTGGTTGTCTCAAGTATTTGAAAAGTGTGCCGCGTTTCTAAAGCTGGACCCGAATATTTTGTCATACCACTCACACTTTCTCGCTGGAAATTTCACAAAGCACGCAGGTGATGATTAATGCACTTCGAAGCGCCGGGTTTCGGCAGCTTGCATATACAGGGTGCTTCATCGAACGCTTTCAAACATCCTTAAACATTGCCTGTGTGCCGATAGCACAAGTCTAGTCCCTGCGCTGTGCTACTCGAAGAGGCGGACATTATTTGCACAAAAATTGAAAGGCATAATCGGCTAATGAAGAAAACAAATCACTGATCAAGTTTAACTTCTTACCTTATGGCACATATTGCACTTGAATTCTAGCGGGTGAGACTGCAAGGCATTTCCACTTGAAAAGAATTGTGTGCATGGAACCATTTACGAGATATGCGCAGTCAAACGTGCGGTAAGAATGCACTGTCGTTCCACTTACCTTCTTAACAAAACGTTGCTTTGTTCATTGAAGCACAACAGCAACTGGAACGCCAATGCATCTCTGCAAAATTCGGGAACTAATGTATGGAAGCTGGTGTCATCCTGAGAATTCATTTCATGTGAATCCGCCCAGTGAACTCCCCGACTAGAATTTGTAAATTCCAATGTGCCATAAGGTAATTAGTTCAAATCTAATTAGTGAACTTTTGTTAATTAGTCAACTAGACTAGCTCATGGAGTAGAATTGTGTCATCTGTCACAGGCAAGTTTTGAAAATTTTTGAAAGTGTTCGCTCAAACACCCGGTATTTTCAAGTTCCGAAAGCATTCGTGCAGATCCCGTTGTGTTTGTAAGTATGATATTGCACTCTCATGCGGCGCACATCACTTCATAATCTGATGCGCTGATTCAGTGGCTGCGGTACTTGCTTAACCTCGAAATTGAGCGAACCACAGGCACAGCGATGTCTTCCTTCTTCTGACTTGGATAGCCTTGTTCGCAACAGTGCAACATAATTGGAGAGCTCTATCGCATTGATGGTAAAGTCCATTTGTATATGTGAATATAGTTTTCCAGGCCCTCACGATTGAGCTTGACGAACAAAATAGCGATCCGATTGACTCGATTAATCTACGTCTACCATTGGAGATTGTTGTGGAAAGGGGGTGAAAAGTTGGGTTAAGTGCAACGCGATAACTGTCTCTCAATAGAGGACACCTCAACCGCGTTGCACAGAGGGGAAGTGGGATTGACAGTTAGAGGAGAGGAATTACCGAGGGATTAAAAAAGGAGGGAAACGGCCTGTTAACGTAAGTGTAACGTAAGTCATTGGGCACAAACTCACGAGCCGGTGCAACAGTAAGGAGCGATGTTAGACTGGCTTCGTTGCATGCATACTGTGACTCAAAAATATCAGATATATCTCTTGTATGCACTATTTAGGAAGTCTAAGAAAAAATTATTTAATTCCCACACTATCCCGTGTGGCAACCCTGGCGAAAAAAACAACTAAGAAATAAATGTATGTAAAATTTATCATATCCTTCTTTATGCTATCATGAGACTGAGTGGCGACATCATGAAAATGCGCTGCGCATACTTAGCCCAACGATTATGTTTGTTTTTTATGTACAACTTAGGAGGAGCAGGTGGAAGAGGATAGTGCTAGACTACAGACGGATTTAGCCTTGCAAATGCATACCGGCAATCGCACCACCCAAGTGTCTCGTTTTAACTTTTTAAGAGTAAATATGCCACAGAGTTACACGGCAGCGTAAGCGTGTTGCTGATCTCAAACGCTGTTAAAGGAGATCAAAAAGGCGATCAGACGGAGCAAAGGTAGGATGCCTCTACTCCAACAAGTCCAGTCTTACTACATCAAGCAATTGGTGGCTACTAGAAAGTGCTGTTAAAAGTCAGTACTTGCTGGACAAATCGGCCTCGCTCAGGAATTTTAAAGGGAGACCGAACACCTCTCTAATGAAAATGCAATGTCCCTGCTAGAAGACGAAGTCTTCCATGGTGGCGCTCGGAGCCGCTCTACGTTCACTGCGTTACGTCCTTGTATCGAAGTGCGCTGCCATATTTCAGTCATTGTTGTAGAAACCATTCGCACAAATCGTGCGACGCATGATGTCTCCCGGAGTGTCCTTCCGGATGATGTCTCCCGCAGTGTCCTCCCGGAGTGTCCTTCGGCCGCAAGTCCATATAGTATAATGGGAGAGCTCAGCTCCAGCGCCTCCGAAGAAGGACTGAGTCTCGGGGCGTTGTTGTTCTGAGTACTCTCAGATCATTTGGGCTTCGTCTGAAAGAAGAAACAGGCTGGAGGCACAGTTGGTCTTTTCAGTCTTTGGAATGACACATAAAATCTCCGGCATTATGCTATTGGAGTGAAACGTACTCCTTTCAGTTTGGTCTTAGGGGGTCACTTGCTAAAACCGCATGTAACGAAAAAGTATTATACAAATGTCACTTATATCTTTGCAACCGTACTACCCACGCGCGTTACTTTGATGCAGTAATGACTGCTTTCCTCTACACAACAATACCAAAGTATTGTTGTGTAGAGAAAAGCAGTCATTACTGCATCATGCCTGTGTCTCGTGTGCAGATGGCGCCATTGTCGCGCCACGCATGATGCAATCGGAGCTAAAGTTACCCTCGCGAGTGGCGTTCGAGTAGGCGTAGCTCGGCAGTACTTTTGTCGATCCGAGCAGGAGTGGTCACGTTTGACAGAGCTCACTATGTCATAGTAGGTATAATTCGTTGAACTCAAACCGGCGCTCATCAGCAGTTATAAAGCCCAAAAGCGTACAGTTTGTTGCAGCAATTTGACGCTTGCTTGGCTATATGACACCCTTGCGTTGACAAGTACGGTCCGCAAATCGCGTCATGAGACTCGGGCAGCAAGACAGAGAGATACTCAACACATTGACTATGGCGGAACGGTGCATGTTTCCATAAGGAGCGCAAGCGCAGGAGCTCCAAACGATGTCGGACATGGTTGGGGCTCCTGCGCTCGCCACAATCTCCAGTGCGGCAGGCTCAAGCGGCGCAGGGAAGTCTCGGGCGCTACCAGTAGGAAGGTCATTTCTGTACCCTAGTGTCCAAACACGCTCTACAAAACAAATGGTCTCGCTATGAATAGGCAGCGAACCGGACTCATAAAATTAGACCAGTAGACTCCCACTAAGATATAACACAAGTTAAGCATGCAAGCTTTCTAATGCATGATTAAATGTAACTGGTGCATTTGGTTACGTAATTTCTGTACCCTAGTGCACATTCACCCTCTGCAGCAGGCAGAAGACTTCTTTTTATGAACGCCACTGCGGCGGCGTCCCTGATACAGCCTACCCAATTTTTTTTTTTACACTCCCGATCTATTCGCATATACCTCTTCTTCGCTCTTTTTCTGGTTATTCTTCTTGGCCTTATCCTTCCTCAACCTTTCTCTACCACCGTTTTCCTCTTGCCTCCCCATTTTGTACTCAAGTTCACTCACTTTTCCTCACCTGGACACTTTCGCCACCACCTTTCAGTCTCCGTAATCCGGCGTTCGAATTACCGTTACTCTATTCTGTGCGCAAATGAAGAGAAGCAGGATAGGCGTCAGAGCGACCAATCCGTCCTCTTGCGCCTATTTCACTCATATCTTCGCCCTATGCACCGGCTCTAGTTAGATCAAACGCACGTTTGCGCAAGAATCTACGGTTGCTGCTGTCTGGGTAAACCCCTTTACACGCTGCCCTCCTCTCAGGTGTTATCGTTTCCTGCCTGGTTAGGCTGAAGGGCCCATCTCACAGACGAGACACACTTTCTCTGCTCCTCACCACGCTGCTGAGCGATCTCGTGCCACACGCGGAAACCATTATTCCCCCGCATAGCATTGCACGCACAGGCCTGTGAAAGCAAGTCTCAGATAAATGAAACGTGATGTTAGTTAATAAAGCGAAGCTTTCTTTGCCTCTTCTCCCGACTTTCCGGGCGCTGCTAAGGTCTTGCTCGCACGCGCCGCTGGGTTTCTTCGAACACCCCCAGATGGCGCTCACCTCCGCGCATCCTCAGTGTACTGAAATATCCAGAGAAGAAAGGAGACCGCTATATGTGGCTTTTTTTAGACATGACCGGAGCGTACGACAACGTAGAGCACAGCATTTTGTGGGATAATTTGAAAGGGGAAGGTGTAGGCAACGACTGTATACAGCTATTGAGGGAGATTTACCGAGAATATACCGTTTGCGTTAATGGGAAGGGATGAGGAGCGATGATGAAGTTGATATCAACAAGGGACTGAGACAGGGGTGCCCTTTATCCCCGCTGCTGTTTATGATTTAAATGGTAATGATGGAAAGGGCGCTAGAAGGAATCAATATCGGGTTTAACCTCTCATACAAACAAGCCGGCACAATGGTTGAACAGCAGCTTCCAGGTTTATTTTATGCGTACGACATTGTGTTGCTTGCTAACAAGCAGAGTGATATGCAACGTCTGGCTGATATCTGGGGAGAAGAATGTGAGAATTTAGGATTAAAACTTAGCGTTAAAAATCAGGTTTTATGGTATTAAATGAAAACTGTGAAAAGACAGTGTTGATACAGGGCCAGGAAATACCTCGGGTAAAATAATACAAATACCTTGGTGTGTGGATAAACGAAGGTGATAGATATCTGGAGACACAGTAAAAAACC
Source organism: Dermacentor silvarum (assembly GCF_013339745.2). Classification (NCBI taxonomy): domain Eukaryota; kingdom Metazoa; phylum Arthropoda; class Arachnida; order Ixodida; family Ixodidae; genus Dermacentor; species Dermacentor silvarum. Next base: position 304,257,535 of record NC_051154.1, read on the forward strand.
ATAATAGCAAAAGGGAAGAGAAATGCGGCCATAATGAAACACAGAGCGGTATGGAGATACAATAGGTACGAGGTGCTCTGGGGTGTGTGGGGAGGTTTAATGGTTCCAGGGCTTACATTTAGAAATGCGGTTGTTTGCTTGCAGTCAGGGGTACAATCAGGACTCGATGGCAACCAAAGGTCAGTGGGATGCCTCGCATTGGGCGTTCACGGGAAGACTACAAATGATATGGGTGATATCATTTGATATCATTTGATATCAAAGGGTGATATGGGCTGGACAAGTTTTTAAGTGAGGGGAGCTTAGAATAAAATTGAATATGAACACCGACTGAGGAATATGGAAGAAATTAGGTGTGCAAGAGTGTTCATATATTTGTACAGGAACAACATTAACTCACAGTGGAGAAAAAAATTAGGAAGCTTACCAGCAAGTATGATTCTGGCATGGCCAGCAACACGGCAACAAAGAGCGTCAAACGCAAAGTGAGAGAGACAGAGACAATTTTATATGTGGCGGCAATGGAAAATAAACCTGCTACGGACTAACTTCCTCAAAAGAAAAAACGAAATCAGGAAAGAAACAATTTATGATAACTAAAAGGGAAGCTCTTTACTTTTCGAAGCGAGATCAGGATGCCTTAGAACGCGCAGTTATAAAGCGAGGTACGCCAATGACGAAGACGCCTGTGCTTGCTGCGGTAAAGCTAGAGAAACGATGGAACATGTTTTACTGGAATGTGAAGATATCTACACAGCTGCCAGTTTAGGCTCCTCTGGCCTCCTTGAAGCCCTTGCGTTCAGGGATAGCAGGGGGAAAGTTAACATGTCCGCAATAGAGCTTAGTAAGAGGCGATTGGAGGTTTGGTGGCAGAAAAGTAGGGAGGCCACAAAGAACGTAGACGTACCAACACAAAGTTCCCGGTAATGGTTCAAAAAGTTAGATGCTGGGAATTCTTTGTACCTGGGTGCTTTCTCAAAAATAAAGGCAGGACATTAGGCAAAATAATAACAAGAGCTTGGTGGCGAAATCCACCATCCCGCTTCAAAGGGGACGCTCATAGCATCCATCCATACATCTATCCCGGCCGGCGCCGCTGCGGCGGCGTTTCACTGTTTGTGCGTATGGCACGTGCAGTGCGTATACGTGCCTATACGACAAAAATGCAGGTGCTGGGCTGTGGCGGTTGCGTGCCGGGCTGTGATAGTGTAAACATTACAGTCGTGCATAGCCTGAAGAGAGCGCTTGGAGATGGCGTCTCTTCCAGAAGCCGTGGTGGTGAAGCACAATGCGCTGCCGCGTCCGTATGTCAAATGTCCGAACACTCCTCTCCAGCAGCCGAACGCGCAAGAGCAGTCCCCTTGCTGACTAACCGTTGTTGAGAAAAGTGTTCTTCTGTACACTTCTGCCACGATGCGATGCGCCATGTGAGGCAATGATAATGCTCAACCCTCTCAGAGGCTATATGAACAATGACGCACAATTAACAACTACTCAAGGAAACACGTTTCCCGGTGTGTTCCGTGGCCTACGTAGACAAACAGCAGTGGTGCACAGAAGGTAACATTTAACATCAACTCACCACTCTCATATTGCACTAAACGCTGAACAAATTACACATTCACCGCCAACATCACCGCTAATTATAGTCAGTCAAAGCAAACAGCATGCAAAGCTTCGCTTACATTGATTCCCACAGTGCGTGGGATCTGCATATTTTTTTTCATTGTTGTTGAGTTGTATGTTGTCCGTAAATTGGGATGTGTACTAGTCGCGTCACCAAGCGTTAGTCGCTTCGTTAGAGTTCACGGACGCAATTACTTTATTTAGACACATGTGTGGTTCTCGCTTCGCGATTCGCTGTTGTGGAAAAGCCAGAGATGTTGCCGCTATGCGTAATGCCATCATCAAAAAACAAAAACGTCAAGAGGTACTTTGGGCCAGTCAAGTTGCCTACGAGCAACTTCATTCCAAAAACCCATTATAAATTGTTACGCAAATTTTGTGGGAAATTAAGTCATTTCCCTTGTCCCTCAACCCTTAGCAGGTACTCCTATACATGGTGGCTGTAAGGCTGCGGCTGCTCCCGTACAAGCCGTGCTGCGGTCACCTGTCTGCACGGCGGTGACACGCGTAATACGGCTGCAGCCAGTGGCGTACCGCGAGTGTCACGTCGATCGTCGCTTGTCTCTATGCTGCGGGGAGAGGGGGGGGGGGGGGGGGGGGGCTTCACATGTCGCAATTACACATCCCCGGCGGTGCGCGCACACCGCATGATTAATCCCAACAGAACATCAGCTGTGAGCGGTCGAGGACGAATGGAATCAAAAGTCGCGCCGTGCTCCGACTGCGCAATGGAGACGACCTGCGGCAGGCGTCGAAACTGCCGCGAGTGCGCGCGCTTGTTATGTGCTCCGCTGCGGCGTGCATTGCTTCCCCGCCGGTGCCGAGGCGTTGCTTGCGACGCGGTTTCAAGCACGTGGTTCTCTTGCACAATAAGCCACGGTGCGACCCGCCGCGTCCCCCCTTCTCAGTGGTGGCTCGGCGGTGCTAAAAGTTGCGAGCCCTGAGAGGGGCGGTGCCATCGGGGGAATTGCATCAAAATGCGCACCGTGTGCTGCGCGGCGCACGCCGACAGCGCCAGATGGATTTCGAATGCAGCGTCCGGAACGGTGTAGCAGGACGACCGGTATCCAAGGCTCTTGAACTGCGCCTCTCCGCCGCTGTACCACCTATATCGTGGTGTCGCGCCCCACGGTCGAGATATATAGGCGCGCGGAGTCGGCGCTGCTATCGCAGAGCGCCCCCTTGCAAACATGGAGCGCACAGTGCAGCGGTCGTCGAGTGTGCGCCCGCGAGCGGCAGTTTCGGTCGTTGTGGTCACGCAGGACGTACTCTTCGAATAAAAGTTGCGGGCCAAGTCGGCGGTTTAAGAACATTCAAAGCTTATTGGCCATGTGTGAGTGGACATTCGATGTGACACGATATTTTCATCTCTTCAGAGTCAACTTATGGTTCCATCTCGTGTCCGGGGAACGGACAGTAATAGACACGCAGCGTGTTTGTAAACAAAAACCTTTTGATGTCACCAACACGCAGGCGCGTGGGTCAGAAAAAAAGAGAAAAAGAAAGGCATTCTAAAATTTATTGTCGAGAGCTACTTGAATTCCTGTCCGCAATAATGTGCGGATAGGAAGTTTTCCTATACGACGAGAAAACGTCCTGGGCCAATAGAATCCCGTGCGCCTGTCAGTAGCTGCGTATTAGGCAACGGTATAGGTAGCTATCTGTACGGTGTCATGAACTGGAGGAGGTCTATACATTTCAAGGTCAAAATTCCGCGTTCAGGGAATGCGGATGACGTCGTGGTTCAAGCTTTCAGTACACGCGAAATCAGGGGCGTGAATTGTTGACATAAACAACCGGGGTGTCTATAGTGGCCTACAGTCATGAGTTGAAATTACATCTTTCACAAACAGTGCTAGCCAATCACAAAAACCATAAGAGTGTTGTTTAAGAAGTATGTATATTTTAAGCGTTTTCTAGCTACACATCATACAGCAGCTGTACTGTTTCTTGGTGTCTTTTTTTTCTTGTAATTTACGCGCGCGAACATTCAACTACAGGGAACTATGGAAATGGCGAAGTTGAGCTGAAAAAAAATCATGCCGGTCTCGATCACTGTGGCAGAAATCTGGCAATTCGAAGATATTTCAGCCCCCGAATGTGTCTAGCAATTTAGGATACCTGCCTTCGAAGCTTCAAATTTCGGTTATCTCGCTTGACCGTGCTGCATCATGAACCTTGCCCTATTTAAATTGATGTACCCATTAATTCAAGGTGCTCCAACGAAGAAACGCCATAAACATTTCCTTGAGGTACAACACCTGCAATGAAAGTATGCATTTTAATAAAGAGAGTGCAGTAGTCGTATATGACACGCCGGAGGCTCCCTCCACATCACTGTCAATGCTTTCTTTACGATCGAGGAACCTAAAGTATTATAGTATTCTGAGAGCAAGTATACCCACGAATGATATTTTACAATCACTAAGTTACAGCGCAGTTTCGAATGAAAACATGGTTCTGCGTAAATGTGGCGCTAAAATGCAAAATGCATTATTGAGCTTTCTCTCCCCAAAAGTAGGGGAAAAAATACTTTCTTTCTCCTGCTTTAGCATTGCCATCTGTTGGGCGTTTTGGTAAACTGACTTGGAAACCATATTTAGCGCCAGCGGACAAGGACAGAAGGGACAAGGTAAAGAAGTGCATTGTGGTGTCGTCTCCCTTCTGTCCTTGACCGCTGGCGCTAAATATGGTTTCTTGCTCCTAGGTCTATCATTTGTAGAGTGTCCTTCTAGGCAAACAGTGTAGTGCAAATAAAGCTCTGGCATGTTTAGGGCGAGCGATCGCGTTAACGCCACTTTCTGAAAGTCAGGCCTCGAGTCTGACCATGGGAAATCTGCGCGGCAAAAGCAACACTTCCTTTATGGGGGATGAAGCAGGCAAGCAGATTCATTGCGACCGAATTCATAGCCTTCCCTTAAGTTACAGTGTAGAGTCTTTGATTGACATTTAGTCACGGATGGTTGAGCTGAATCAGTTCCGACGAAACCGAAATAATTGCACTGAATAGAAATAGAAAATAATCAGAAAGAAAAGAGAGGATATATACATGTATAGGTATCTCTTTTAAAGTAAGGGACATCGTGGCAGTTAACGGGCCTTTGAATCACTTTCAATAAACGCAAACACCGCCCCGAAGAACAGTGGCTGCTTATTAACGTGATGACCACGTTCGCTATACATTCGAAACACGCTCATCACACGCATGCAAATCCCACCAGTGGTACCTGATGCGCAGCCCCACTTCTTGGCTCGCATAAACTGCGGCTCTCTGCGGCCGGACACGAGAAAGGCGCGTTTGATAGCAGGGTTTGCACCTGTCACCGTGATAGAATTCCCTATATAACGGCCCACGCATATTAAGCGGAGTGCGAAGCGCGGCGCACGTGATAAAAAAATATCAATAAAGAAAGAAAGGTAATAAGGACGGAAGCGACACTGATTAAGGCCCTCCACTGCAATTAGGGGAATGGCCGTCCTTTGTTTCATTAGGGGCACTGTCTTCGACGCGAGCTGATTGCCGGAGCCGAAAATTATTAACTTACCAAAGTGGCCGCGGGTAGGCGCTCCAGGTCATGAGAGACGCAGACGCCGGCCGTGATGGTGGTGGATGGAGGGGCGCACGTACGGTCGAGATGAAGCCGAGTCAAGCCGAGCCCGGACGGGAAGCAAATTGGCCGCCCGGGTGACGCAGCCCTAGCCGCAGGGTGAAAAACCCAATCTCCGTCTTGCGAGGATTCAAAACCGCGTGTCGCTTGTCACGAGCGATTTCGAGCGCGAAAAGTTGCGCGCGGACCGCCCACGCCCTGCGTGCGTACGCCGCTGAACGCTAACCGGATTAACTCGGTCCACACGGCCGGATGTGGCATTCGAGCGCAATTCGCGGTGACGCCGTGTGGTTGCGACTGTGCTTCATTTTCCGGTAGGTCATCACTTTGGTGGTTAGCTGCATTTACTGTGGTGCGGGAAGATTGGGAGCAGTTGCCAGTTCATCTTATAGGCGATGGATGCGTGGCTGAGGACATTGAAGCGTCGCGCTTCTGCAAACGCTCGCACTGGATACAAACAACACGGGAAGGTTGAGGAGAGGTGGCTTCTTCATAAAACCGTGCTGTGTTGCGTAATGTTGTGCTTAACGCTTATGAATACGACGAACGCAGTCCTTGGTGATTTCATGACAGCGCTACATCTCTCCAACCTCTACCAATACTCTTTTCTGTCAAAATTGTTCGGAACAGCGTTCTCGCGGAATCAGGAAAACAAGGTTCTTCTTTTCATGTTGTGCATGGTATTGCGATATAACTTATCGTACCGAATTTATTGAGTTTAGTGATTTTGACTAGTTTTAATGCATAGTAACTGTGTTTTTGCTTATTTGTGCTTCCTTTATTTTCAGGGTCTATATATATATATATATATATATATATATATATTCTAAAGGTGTTTATTCGGCAGAGCTTGGAGCAGCGCAACGTAAACGGTCAGCGCAGTAACAGCTTTCAAGCACGAGAGCCGTTACCGATCAAGAGCGCTCGACCCACTAGCGTTTTGATCCAGTAGCGTTGAACCCACTAGCGTCTCTTCTTCGCTACAATCACCCCCGGGAGCGATAAGGGAGCCGTCCGGCGACCTAACAGTTCGTCACAATGAGCGGGTCGTAGTAAGGCTTTAGACGGTCGACATGGACGATGTCTCGTCCACGGCGGCGCATGTCTGAAGATGGCTCGACTGGTTCTATTACATAGTTCACAGGAGATGCGCGTTCGATGAAACGATAAGGGCCTTCATATTTCGGAACCAGTTTTGATGAGAGGCCAGGGGCAGTCAAAGGGACTGAGAGCCACACGAGCGCTCCCGGATCGAAGGTGAGCGTGAAAGAAAGTGGCGTCACTGCGAGTGCTCCTCTGGCGCTCTTGATCTTCGGTAGTAAATGCCCGAGCGAGGTTGCGGCACTCTTCTGCATGTATGACCGTGGCAGAGATAGGCACGAACTCGGATGCATCCGGCCGATGCAGCAGAATTGTGTCGATGGTGTGCGAAGGGTGCCGACCATACAGTAAGAAATATGGTGAAAAACCAGTGGTGGTCTGCGTAGCGGTGTTATACGCGTAGGTTACGAAGGGTAGGATGGCGTCCCAGTTCGTGTGGTCGGAGGCGACGTACATTGAAAGCATATCACCGAGTGTACGGTTGAAGCGTTCCGTGAGGCCATTCGTTTGAGGGTGGTACGCCGTAGTTGTGCGATGAACAACGTGGCACTCTTTGAGGATGGCTTCAACTACCTCCGACAGGAAGACGCGTCCGCGATCGCTGAGCAGTTCTTCAGGTGGACCATGCCGCAGAATGAATCGGCGAAGCAGGAATGTGGCAACGTCGCGCGCTGTTGCTGCCGGAAGGGCGGCCGTTTCGGCGTATCGTGTGAGGTGATCGACTGCAACAATGGCCCAGCGGTTACCAGCTGATGTCAAAGGAAGTGGTCCATACAGATCGATTCCAACACGACCGAACGGCCGGTTAGGGCAGGGTAGAGGCTGCAGACCAGCTGGCGAGAGCTGGGGTGAAGATTTCCGGCGCTGGCTGTCGGGGCATGAGCGAACGAACTTCTGAACGTAGTGGTATATATATATATATATATATATATATATATATATATATATATATATATATCAGTTTCCTGACTGTGCAGTGCGTGGTCGAATGGGTAGTATGTGGCTGTGTACGTACGCGCCGCTTTTCCACAAACGAATTCAACGAAAGTTTTTCAACTCACGCCGACATGGGTCACTGCAAGATGCGGGACTGGGTATACGCACCGCTGGGCTGCTCTTCAGTGTAGCTCCTTGACGCCAACTTGGGTCACTGGGTATGTTTCAGTAGTTCTGTGCCGCTCTTTAATGAACGTCTTTCGCGCCAACTTGGGTAACTATAGGCATGTGCCACTAGGTGTGCGGCAAGCGAGGGAACAATTTTTAGCGTTCACAGGCACCGGTGCGCCCCGCTTCTGGTCTCGGAGGCCTCACGTGGACTTCTCGGCAGTGCCGCGAGATGGCGCAGTGTCTCCACAAAAAAGGGCGAGAGAGGAGTCTGGTTGCGGCATGACGCGTTTCTCAGCGTTCGCACGCACTGGCGCGCCATGAATTTCGGAGGCCACGCGCAGGCTTCGCGATGGCGACGCTGGATCGATGGCGACACTGGATGTCACCGAGTGACATTCAGTGTCCAGAGGAGTCCCGCTGTTGTAAACGTCTCATACATAACTCGTTCCGACGGTGGCAATATGCTCTGTTGCTATGTTGATTCACTACTGTCGACAGTCATCATGAGATGGGTTCTGCAGCAATTTTTTCTCGTTACAGTATATACATGAGAAGGCTACGGACTGCATAAGCAATGGGGGGCAGCAAGTATCGCGAGTCAATTGTTTTGTTTTCTTTCGTCATGCAAGGTACTTCATTACGCGTGAGCGTATATGCTCCCCATTTGAAGATTCGCGATGCGAATGTATTAAGCTCGGCGATAGAAGTTGACGCAGCACCAAGAATGAGGTTAGCCGTGCAGCTGTCACGGCGGATGATGAATGACCTAGATAACAATAGGTGAGTGGCGCTGCGGAAGACGTCATCGGCATAGCTGGCGCGGTGCCAACTAGCACAGGTAGCGCGGCGCGGAGTGTTGCTTCCGCGCCTGACATAACTCGGCGCTCGGAGAGGCGCGTAATCAATCCTCTATCGGCGCTTGGAGACAATAGTCGGCGCTTCATCGTTGTGAAGTAGTATGGATGGAGCGGGTCCTTCTCGTGATCTTGCAGCTGAACGGCTTCCTAGGAGGACAGAGATGCAACGGAAGCGCCATCTAGAACAACGTGAGTCTACCGATCCTCAAGTGGTCGCTACACGCCAAGCCCGGCCGAACGTGCTCGGCCATACATTCGGTGTAGACGTGCCTGCAGTTCGACTAGCGACAAGACGAGCTTCCCGTCCTGGCTAGTACTGTGCCGAAGTCAACGCGGAGTCGGATGAGCTACGAGAACAGAATTCGAACCCTGAAATGCGCAAGCGTCGACCTCAATAAAATGCCCAACAGCACGGATCTGTGACCAATAGCTTCAATAGGGAATGTACCGACGTCCCCTTCGGCTACGCTTGCTCCGTTTGGGCCCACATGAGGCATAAGCGGCACGTGCCCATAATTTCCGACGACTGGGTCCAAGTGCTGGAATGGGAATTCGTGAGTACCTTCGTGATTTGCAACACGTGCAAGGGCTCTCTCGAGAACAAGAAGGTTTCCCCGCTACTCTACGTCCTATGGCTGCGTTTGCCCGCCCAAGCCTAGTTAGTGATTCGCCCCCATTGAATGCGGTTAGCCGAGTGTTTAATTTGCCCGCGGACCCCTTTCGTGCAGATACGTCGTTTGATGTACAACCGAGGACAGCACGGCTTGAGGGGACCGGTGGTGAACGGTCCCGTCGAGACGGACACTAATATGCTTACGGTTCCTCCCCGCAACATCGAAGACGACAACACTGGTGGCCGTACTCGGTCTCTCTTGGAGATCGACCGCAGAACAGATCAAAGATGGATTCTGTTCTTCGGACTACGTAAAAGAAATGGGTGGAAAAGAGGTGGATGACGAGTCGACCAATGGAGGAAGAGGAGAGTGCGAGTTGGCGGAAATAGAAGAAGTGGAGGAGGTATGCGAGTCGCCAGGTGGGACGGATAGTGGTTGGAAGAAGGAGAAGAAGAGGTGACGATAGACAGAAAAGAATTCGGATCTAAAGAAGATGATGAAGAAGAAGAATCAGAAGAAGAGGTGGAGATGTGTGTGTGTGTTGGAAAATGAAGTAGAAGAAGAAGACGAAGAAGGTGAAACAGCAGCACCGGATCCTAGTGAATGAGATGTGAATTAAAATAGTCTTTTAATAAGGTACGTAATTGTGCTGTCTTGAAGTAGACTAAAACATAATAGAAATATTTAGACAAACAATAAGATAAGCAATTAGATAAACAATAAGGGAATAATTAGATAAACAGTGACGGCAGAAATTACAGAAAGTACGCTCACGCCAAATACGGGTTCACTTCGTGGAACAAGGGTCTAGTTTTTTCTTGACTGAAGCCCAAGTTGAGGTTAAAGGTAGGTTGTCCTGTACTCTGATCAGATGGTTCGTGAGGAGGGGAGAGAAAGCAAGGAGAGGAAAGTTACTGAGCTCAACGAGACGAGCTTCAGGTTTGTTACACTATACAGGGACGAAGGTGGGGGGACGAGGGGTAGAAAGCGGCATAGATAGAGGAAAAGAGGGACAGAGTGATCACTGCGAGGACTATAAACGGTCACTGAGGCCAGGGAACTTCAAGAACTGCAATATGTAGCCCATGAATAGCGGTATACGCCAGTGACGGATGTGGCCACGGTCCCAGAATTTATGCTAAACAAAGCTGGTAAAACAAGCACCCCTAGAACTTGAAATGTTCTTGCTATATATAACACTCTCCATAAGAACGCCTGTATATTCAATAATTGCTGTAAAGTTAATTTGTAAAATCGACTGCCATTACCCGCCACTACGTTAAAAGCACACTTTTAGCTCCACACCAGTAAGCAGGGGGAAGCACGTTTAGCACCTCAGACGAGTTCCCAATACAAGCGTCCTGTCTAAGCGCTGTATCTGGGCCCGAATTCACAAAGCTTTAAGTGCGCTTTGCCATTGGCCGTACACATTCGCTAATGATATGTCCAGCACCCGAATTGGCTCAAATTTTCTCTAGCGAAAAATTTTAGCGTAAGAGCTTTTTGTGAGTACGGGCCCTGGACTCAAGTAATGAAAACTCTCTAAGAAAAAGGATGGTGCCGAAACCCACGGTGCATATAGCCACGCAGCGGGCATTGGAAATGCGAGAGTCACTTGAAGTTTTTTTCTTTTGCTCACGGGAAGAAGGGGGAGTTGGGTTGGGGAGGAGGGGGAATGAGGAGTTTCGATGCATTCCGGTCAGGGGACTCCACAGCGGCAGCAGCAGCAGTGGAACGGAGACCAGCTCTCGAATCTCTGGGGCAAAAGAGTCATCAATCTCTGACTGGACCGACTGGCGAAGCAAGCGCCCGGCAATCAGCAAACGGCAACGCAACCAATGCGCCGGCTGCACTCGACCTGAATTATTTATGCGGCCGGAGCCTCCAACAGTAAGCTTCTTCTCGTGCATCTTTCCATTAGGAAGAACCGGCGGCAAACTGACACTGCCACGTCCAGATCGCCGTTCTCAGCTGAAAAAAAAAACGAAAAAAAAAGCCAAAACAAGAAGACCGTTGAAATTCTGCAAGCCGACACAGATTGGAATGATGTGTACGAGGAAAAAAAAAGAAGAATGTAATGTTTGACGAATGCACCTGGAGGATCGAAAGCCCCTTGGTCAGGTATTGATCGTACGTGTCAATAAAAAGGGAAGTACAGCTGTTTTTTTTTTTCACATTTGTTTTACACACACTTGGGGGATACTGGTCTATACTTCCTGTTTGAAAAACGGAGCAGAGATCTTTTCTCCATGCCTTTTGTGCAGAACTTGACTAAACCTATTTTGCCGTTTTGCAGTTTTTCTGGGAGACCCGCCGACTTGCCCTTTAAACAGCCGAAGGCCATAGCCCGGTACGAACACATCAAAAGCCAATTTCATGCTGCGTCACCAAATCAAGTTTTGTGGACGTTATATTCTTTCTCCGTTTCAAATTTTGATAGCAATGACTGGCTCGTTATTTCTTTAAAGGAAGGTGTCCATATTGTCCCAAACAGGATTCAAAACCAACGACACCTTTGGCTAAGAAAGCTGTATGTTTAGAAAAACCGTGTGAGACCCTAGCATCTGACCAATATTAAACTCCCCCCTCCGCTTCAGGAATTTAGGAGGAGACTTATGAAGGGTTGGATTGTAATGCAGACCTTGGGTTTGGCAAAAATGCTTTCTCGATCAAACGTCCTTATCTTCAGGCAATGCCCACGTTTACTCACATTTTAGTTCATCAGGATTCATTTTTTATTCGCCAGTAAGAGGCCGAATTAGATATTCGTCAAAGACATACTTTCGGCTTGACGTGGCAGCTAACATGCGCTAAAGATTGCACTTTAATGCTTCCTTTTCGAGACAAGCTTCAGGGCAAAGCGACTAATGGGCGCCCTTTCACTTTTAGAGCAGCTGCAAAAGAGCAATTACGCTGCACTCTACATTCGTCTTCCCCAACAGAGAAGCACCATTACAACGCAAACAAAGCTTAAAAGAAACGAGTACGCAGATAGAGATCATCTTTATATATGAAACAGATATAATACGCCGGCCAAAGCTAATACGAGCGTGATAATTTTACAAATAGGATGTGAAAACCAATTATACACCTCGTTACCACCGCTGTCTTCCAACTGCAAGCCAGAAGTAGAAGAAGAGGGAAAAAATATGAAAACACTCCACTGAGCCACATTCAAGCAGGGCCTGTGAACAGTGCGATGGAACATTTTGGTTAGGTCCCTACTGACACGAAAGAAACTGCAAGTCGAGAGAATATTATATCAGCTCCCGAGTTTTCCACGGTGAAGAATAAAAAGAAAATGTACCTGGGGACTTCTGTTTCTTCGGTGGTGGTGCCAATAAATAAAAAAAGGAAAGAGGGGGGGGGGGGGGCAGAAAACTAGTTATTCATGAGCTTCCCACTCAAAACACTTGCCGTAATTAAGTCAAAGGCCGAGCCCAGCTCGTATTCGAATGCAGTTATCTTTTCCGGCGTTTACGAGTCCCGAAGAGCCCTGCACCTTGGGCTCCCGATATGAAACTAAATTGAGGAGGAACGTTTCTATGAATACTTAATTCGAAACAAGGCTGTCTTTATTACACCGCCTTTTATTTGCTCATCTTTTCCTGTTTTCTTTTTCGGCAAAGATGTCCCCGTAATCTTCTGCGTAATTGACTGGCCGCCCCCGCGCCGGCATACATATAAATACGATTTGCATGACCACGCGGTCGTTTCTACGTTGCCTAGATAAGAGTCGAAGTACCTTAGTGAACGATGATTCTTTTAGTGGTTCTTCATTTCATTTCATTCGTTAATAGAATGCCCAAATGTCACGACTGGTCTGTAGCTCTTTTTCCTGCACTTACCTTGTATACGTGGAACTGCTGAAGAAATACAGAGGCCGGTATAGTGCTGCGCTTCTCAATTTCGATTTCATTACCCTTTCGCCCACTCTGCATCTGCTGGCCGACGCTAGTGGTAACGTGATAATGTAGCGCCAGGCGCGTTCGCGCTCACGATGAAGGTCGAACAGGTATAGAGTACACTGGGAAGAGGAACCTTGTATTGTTCCGGCCAAGGTCGCGTTTAGCATTGCCACAGGCCAGCATCCTAGACCTTTGGCATTTCACAATGTTGCTAAGAAAGCATGCATAAGTACAGTGAGTGAGTGAGTGAGTGAGTGAGTGAGTGAGTGAGTGAGTGAGTGAGTGAGTGAGTGAGTGAGTGAGTGAGTGAGTGAGTGGGTGAGTGAGTGAGTGAGTGAGTGAGTGAGTGAATGAGTGAGTGAGTGAGTGAGTGAGTGAGTGAGTGAGTGAGGGAGGGAGTGAGGGAGTGAGTCTTGTTCATTAGTTAGCTATTAAATCACTATTCAGTCAGTCCGTAGGTTTGTTCGTTGATGAAAATCGACTGATCATAAATGCTGCGGATCCTATTAGGTATCGCTCCATTTCTTGTCTGTTCCAGCTAAAAATTTACTTGCGTCAAATGGCTTGCAATAAACAGTTTGTTTAATTTCACTCTAGCGGAACAGTTAGTGATTCGTAGTGCCTACTGCGGGCGTATACGAGAGATCCATGCGTAAAGCCAGGCCTGAGATAACCGCGACACCGACTCGATCAGCTGGCTGGTGTACTAGATCCTTCACGAGAGCGAACTCAAGAATTGAAGCGAGAGAGAGCGAAGGAAAGACAGTAAGGTTAACTACACTATGTCTAGTGTGTTACCCTACAGTTGGAGAGGAAGATGGGGGAGTGAAAGAGACAGTGAAAAAGGCAGGAGCTCATATTTATCCCGCGCACTAAACAAGTCGTAGCGTGTCTGCAGCCGAGCACTGATGTTGGCCGCCTTTAGATACTACAAAAGAGCTTGTTTGGCTTTTTGGGCCAATGAGCTGAGAAGCAAGGCTCCCAGGAAGGCCAAACGTCCAGTCTTTTCAAGGCTCATTGGAGAGTCTGCCGTGGTTAGTCGAAGCAGGAAACAGGCGCCGAGGAAATGATCGGTAGAACCTTCCCATTTGCACTGAGCGCGCATGCACGAAAAAGCCATGCCAGTGCGATAGCTGTGCGAATTAACGAAGGCCACTTCGAGCTACAGCCGACACAACAATGTCACACCCTGATAGATTTGGTGGCATCTCTAATTCCAATGACGGATCGAGGCTCTGTAAGCAACAGTTAGAAATCTGCAGGGGATTCCAAGGAGCCAGTGTGATATTACGATCGAGGTAGCGAAGCTCTCTTGCAGCGTATACTCTTGATAATGTTGTGAATGTTAGTGCTCCAGCGTGGGGAAAAACCGGATCGTGTCATAAGCAATGTGGTAACGAACGATACCACAATATTTCGAGCACCACTGAAAGATTTGCATCACATCCTCTATCAGTAGCGCAATGGTAAATGTCGTTGATTTCGGACACCAATTAGTCGTAATTTTCACGGCGTCAATTTCGCACACATTGTAGGGCTGCCTTCAAATCGCAGAATATTGCCCATTAGCAAGGTGCTTATTTTACAATCTAGTCCACGGCATCGCGAAGAGTGCCGAGTTCTGATCCAGTGGATGTCATGATAGGGCCATAGGGGATGTTTTGAACTTGATGACGACCGATCACGCTGGGATAACAAAGGCGCCCGTGGAACTTTCCGGCTCCGAACCATCCGCGTAGACATGGATTCTGTCAACGTGTGAAGTATGTCACAGCGCCAATGCTATCTGCTTGAGACCCGCTGATGACAGACTATCCTTCTTCACATATCCTGGAACTGCAGGGCACTTTGGAGGTTTTTTTCAGGCAGCTTAAAGGAGAGTGCATTCTTGCGGTGGCAATTGTTGCGGTGGCTGAAACACACGCAGGTAGACCTAGAGATCTCCAAGGACTTGGCTTTGAGTATTCTGTACGACATGGAATTTAGTTTTATCAGTGTCGGACAACACTGGTGTGCTATATTGAAAATATCGTAGGAAAGCGTTCTGTATACTTGAAGCGTAGATGTCAGGGATGTGCCCCACGTTAGAAGAGCGAGAAAGTTGAGCACTTTGGTGATAGACCTGAGCCATTTCATCAAATAAGAGATGCTGGGGCTGTATGAAAGGCTCCTGTAATAATATCTCCAAGAAATTGTCTGTTTTGTATAATAAAAAATTGGTGAGATTTTTAGTATGAAATCAATTAGTGGTCAAATGATATAGGCTACCAGGTCATGTGGCCTTGCGTAAAATACACTAAGGCGTACTTTTCGGGGCGCCTTAGTGACTGTAGTACGCTTTAAATATTGAGGCCTTGAGCATGTGGGTATGTCGATGTCAGGGTCACTGCTGTTTGAACCGAAATCACCTGGGAACGCGTTACTGCTGAGCCTGAGATGCACCTGTCGTTTGCATAAACGAACAGGTTGACTGTCTGCAGTGGAACCTCGGCAAGTCCAATCATCATAAAGTTCAACGAAGTGTGGCTCATAACCCAGTTTGTGGGACGCCACGGAATGTGTAATGGTCAAACGTTCATCCATCCGAAATCAATACAAAGAGAAATTTCTGAAATATACCAGCAGCAATCGTTCACCGATTTCAACATTGTCGAGGGCATGAAGAATGGCTTCGTGCATTGCATTATCATATACGCCGTTCGCATCGAGGAAAAGCCCAAGTGGTATGCGCCTGAGTTGTTTTTCTTGCTGCACAGACATCGTGAGGTCGATAATATTATCAACAGAAAAGCGGCCTGTTAGAAATCCAGCCGTTGCCTCGGAGTATATTTTGCAGCGCTCAAGACACTGCTATAGGCGTGTGAGTACCACACTTTCTATTACCTGCCCAACGCATCTAGACAACTCAGTGGGTCGGTAGGATTATAGGTCGAGCAGGGACTTTCCAGGCTTCAGGAACGCTACCAACCGGTTTTAAAGTCAGGGTGGGCTCGGAGGGCAAACTTTACGCGTGGGCCAGACCAGACTCATTTGCAAAGACATTCCTCTTCCACAGAGCAAAATGAAGCTATTCGTAGTTTACAATAATAACAACCCGTACAGCTAACTATACATGAATTGACTATATTTCTGATTAGTTTATTCCGTAATCCTTTTTTTTTCTTAACACAGATACATATACATACATACATATACTCACCAGCAGACGTATGCGTAGGAGCAACTCCCCCCCCCCCCCCCTTAATTACAGGGAGAATTTAAAGCAATGGGTGTCAAGTGAAACAACCTCCACCGTTCATGAACGATGGCGTCATTCCATGACTGATTAACATTTCGGAAGTTGACCTCGGCCATCTCCACCTAGGTGCCATGAAGTGGCGTATGTAAGGCCGTCAGGCCCTGGCGACAACAAACACCTCTAGGTGACCAGAGCAGCGTTCACGGGAAAAATGGATAAAGGGGAATCAATTTTAGTGACACCTGTCACATTGACCTCGCACATAATTTTGTTAATGATGGTAACCACGTTGCTCGCATTCCTCCTTGCTTTCGGGTGTTTCTCGGGTCGGCCTTTTTCAAGCGAAGCTTTATAGGCTCACAAGTTTCAGTGGTGGTGATGGTGGTGTCATGCTGAAAAGTGGGCCGATCCTGGCGATAGTGCAGAAAGGGTCCGAGCTCGTTGGCACATACCAGGGACACAATAGAAAGAAAGAGAGAGAGAGAAAGGGAGCGAAAAAGAAAGGAAGAGAGAGAAAGAGAGAGAAAGAGAGAGAAAGAAAGAAAATCACCACGAAGATCAGAGAAAGAGAGAAAGAAAGAGAGAGAAAGAGAAAGAGAGAGATCACCACGAATGTCAGAGAAAGAAAAAGACAGAGAAAGAGAGGAAGGAAGAAAGAGAGAAAGAAAGAAGGAAAGAAAGAGAGAAAGAAAGATATATAGATAGAGAGAAAGAAAGAAAGCAAATCACCACGAAGGTCAGATACACACACGACAAGCTTCGCTTACCCCCATTTTCTCGACAGGGGAAGGGCTGGTGATTTGTTTTTTATCTTCTCTTGTTTTCTCATCTTTTCTGCCCTTACCCCATCCCCCTCTGTAGAGCAGCCAACCGGACACATAACCTGGTTAAGCTCTCTGCCTTTCACCTGTTTTTCCTTCTTCTCCTCCTCCTTTCGTCTACATCAACCTGCAAACAGCCCTGATGGAGAGCCAAACCTTAGAATGGCTGTCGTTGTTGCGGAGACGAATGAATAAGGCAGCAGACCGCCCTCTATATGAGAAACAGTGGCTTGCTAAAGTGTGTTTCACAAAACATATTCGACCATTGGTGCTGCAGCCCGTCACTAAAACGTTGTAGTTCTTTTTTTATAGGTCGAGCGTCTTAAATGTCATAAATTGGCTTGCTGCGCCTGTACATGTCCTTTCGGCTCACCGATGAATCGTTCAAATAGGCTCAAATTCCGCGTTGAAATCTGTACGTTTTCTCCTGCCCGTAAAAGAGTACGTAGCAGCTTTTATTACATTTGCAATGAGGTTCTCAAAGCTGCCGACGATACCTTCCTTGCACGCCAGTTGTACATTTGTCTTCTACGTTTACCAGTTTACTGGGCGAGAAAAAAAAAAGAAGACCTGTCAAACCCAATGACTCTCAAGCAGGTGGGAATATGATGATTGCCGTGAGCCTCAATATCAGAAAACCACCTAACGTGTTGATCAAGACGTCGTGGCCCGTCACATCCAACCAACTGCTATAAGTCGAGCCGCGCACGTACGTTGGACTGCCATTGTTCACGATGCTGAATTCGAGTTCGGAAGCAAATTTCACGAGTTCTCGGCCCCTATAATTGATTGCAAAACTTCCCCAAAGCAAGTTAGACCGTTGAAATCGTCATTTATAATTCGTGGTCCATGAGTCACCGCAAAATGTTTCACAGTCTGTTACCATCGAATCGACTAGATAGGGAGAGGCGTCGGTATATCTGAAGACCGCGTAGTGTTTTTTAATGCGGAGAGGCACATATTTTTATAATGAGGTTGCATGAAATTCAGAATGCAGATTAGTTCTGTGCGGATATAATTAATTGCTTTGCTCGGCTTCTCTGACGTTGACGAAATAGAGGTACCGTTACAAAAATCAAAATTCTGGTGTTTTAAGTGCCCAAAACCAAGATATGGTTATGAGGCACGGCGTAGTGGGGGACTCCGGTATAACTTTGACCACCTGGCTTTCTTTAACGTGCACCCAATGCATTTCGCCGTCATCGAAATGAGGCCGCCGTGGCCGGGATTCAATCCTGCGCCTTCGGGCTAAGCAACGCCACGCCAAAGACACTACGCCACCACGGCAAGTAGGTTTGGTGACTAGAGACCTTATCGCTTTTGTCATCTTGTGTTCGCATATTACCAGTATAGGAAATTTACTGGTGAAGACGTATTGGCGAAAGCATGAGATTATTTATTTAACAGGGTAGGCCCACACCTACCGTGTATTTAAGGCAACATTGTTGACCCTTTTTCTCAGCAGCCGTGTGCGTTAGCATAATTATAATGTTATCGCTGTGTTCGCAACTATTTCTTAGTTTAAATGTCGTAGAATGTTAACTTAATATTGTCATTCTGTTTTACTGTCAACATTTTACTGGTCGTACCTCACCTTTACGAATTATTAGGCACTTATTATTCCTGTGGAATAATGCTTCACACCACGGCAATTCTACTAAAGTAGATTTCCCGGCCTACTTGCTGAATTTGAAATAAAAAAAATTCTTAATATTTGCGGTTGATGAGATAACGGGACAAATGTTGAAAATTTTTATGTTTTGATATAACTCCTTTAAAAAGTTGAAAAACGGCTTCATTACACGAGTAAGGTGGAAGAAAAAATCACATCACCTCACCCTACGGGCAACCATGGTGGGATGCGAAAGCATCGCGGGGGGTGCGCATCGAGTTCCCGTTTCTTTTCGCTTGGCAACACAACCCAATAAAAGTTAGAGTGAGATAATGTATTGAGAAGAGAGGAGACATTTGTACGGGGTTGTTGCGTCTTTATTTAGAGATTGTACGTGATTCCTAGCGTCGGTGCGCGCGGCATCTTGAAGACGATGGTTTTGTGGTCGGTGAAGTGTAGCGTCAATGGGTCTTGCTGCAGAGGGTTGAGATTGAAATTTGCGAAGACGAGGTCTATGCACGTTCCCCTGATGGTGGTGGGTTGCTTGTGATCTTGGGAAATGCATCGCAAAGAGTAGACGTCCTTCATGCCGACGTTGACGTTGCTCATGGCGTTTCGCACATCGTTGCACAGAGAGAGAATGACGGAAGCACCGCGAACGCGCGCTTTATACTGCGCCGCGACACTTGTGCCGCCTACCGGCGTACCCTTAGAGAGAGGGGGGGGGGGGGAGAGAGAGAGTTATATGCAATGATTTGCTGCGTCGCACCTGTGGCGGAGAGGGGGAGAGGGGAGGAGAATAGCGCACACCTGCGTAGGAGATGAGAATAAGGGAGAGTTGCGCATGCGCAGTATGGGTGCGGACGCCGCAGAACGGACACTGCCCCGAGCATAAGATGCTCTCGCATCTAAAACAAATTGATGGGCTCATTCAATAAGCGCCAGGTGGGTACTCGTCACCATAGTCGCTTTTTCTTTTCTTGGGTTGGTGTCTAGCCTTCCGGACTTCTTTTGTAGCATGTAGCCCTATCAACAAATTAAAGTCAATACGGATCAATGTTGTCTAACGCCTGTACTGGATGCCGTCCTGGCGACATTCCGAATGAATTCAGGACATTGCAACAGACAATGCTGCCACAGTTAAATGTGACCTCAGCATCAAGCGCGAATATTTTCAATGTCAAGAGCGCAGGCGGCACCTAAGTGCATTCTAGTGTTTTCTAACAGCTGAACGTTCCCGCCGCAGCTTGCCCACGCAGCTTTCTGTGAGAGCAGCACATAAAAGGTTGATGTCAAGCAACGCGTAGCCATTGTCACCAAAGGTCACAATTTCCCTATTAGTTCAAGCTAGTAATTGCGCTATCTTTGAAAACGACAAACTGGTAGTGGACGTTGCGCCTCGCATAGGGCCTCGCCACCGTGATTCGTTGCCTATAGTGGGCCAATGCATACCGATTGTCGTAGAAGCGACGCTTCTGAAACTCTGATCATGTTTCAAATTATGGGCTTCAAACCGGAAACAAATCACTCCGTGTCACGATATGACACCGAACGAGTGCCAATGTAAGCAACGTACTCAAAGTAATATGGGCAGTGTTTGGGGCTCGACTTGGCCCTGTAAAGATTCTTTTTCTGCTGTTAGACGTACGTTGACAATCGCGCTAAACTTGTAACAGTTGCGCGCGCTCTTTTTCGGTGCATTTTTAGCTGTCCATAGCTACCCACTGCAGAAATGTAAAAAGGGGGCGTGGCCGACCGCTACAGAGGTTTTTAAAAGGTCATTTTTCGCCAAAAAGACATAGTGCCCGCGCAGATTAGCGACTTATTCTTGTTCAGAAAGAGACAGGGGGCATTTAAATCGCCCAAACAAGAACAACAAATCATAAACTGTTGCTCACGCTCTTTCATTCATGTGGCCTTCCACTGAAAAAATAAGTCACTACGCACTTCATCACGAAGCGAAGGCAGCGGACAAGCCATGTTGAATACACGAGGTTATAGCAAGCACCTGGTCATGCCATCAAACACTTGCGTTGCGCTTTGAGCTATTGGTGTTTATATTGCCCAGAAGCACGCGAATACCTTTACTATGCGACTTGAGCATCGTGACGACTTGGCCGTCACACTCTGTCACTCTATTTGGGTGAGGTGTGGAGCACTACGGCACCAGTCCTTGTTGCAGTTCGGTAGCAGGGCTTATCATCTGCAGTGGCGGCCATGCATCATCTGCGGCATTCTTATCCTCAGCTGCTGTGTTCTCCGTGCACGGGGGATTTATGTTCGGCAGCGTAGGTGGAGTGGAAGCAAACCAAAATGTTTGGAACCGATAACTTGAGTTTCTGTGCGTTAATTATTATGATTATTTTTGCTCTTATACCTTTGACATGCTAAATAAAGGTCTAGAGCAAAAATGGAGGCCTTACAAAAGCGTTGCAGGGCTCCTTTAAGAAAACGCTCAAGAGGAAAGCTTGCATTTCGGTCACATTAAAGAACCCCACGTCGTCAAAATGAATACAGAGCCATCTGCTACGGCGTCTCTCACAACCCACTGTGCAATTCCGGGATCTTAAGCCCCTCAATTCAGTATTCTATCTAGCGTCTTTAAAGTGCCTTATTTGTATGACCAAGCTCATGCTTTAATCACAGCTCTACTAAATGGAATTGTCACAGACGCGCAGTACATTTTTAATGGTAAGTTGTTCTAATCACCAGGAGCTGAAGCCAATTTCTTTCCTCTTCGGGAAAGAGGAGTTTTTTAAGTGTAGCAACAAGGTGAAAGCAATGGGAAGTGGTTAGAGCCCTGCAGCACCGTTTAGATTGCGAAAATGTGCCTGTTATATCACGAGTCTTCTTTTCTTTCAAGAATTGTCATACGTTTAACACAATTCTGTCAGTATTCTCAAGCAGCCACAAACAATAACTAACTGATAGAAGTCCACGGAATCGTCCGTGAAAGCAAGCGAAACTGTCGTCAGGCTCATACTGAAAATCTGATCCAGGCAGACTACGTTTCCGCGACTTTATGGAATTTATGCAAAGAATTTGTGCAAATTTGGTGATTGCTATGAGGTGAAAAAGTCAAGCAATGACGTATTCCTAACAGAGATCTTTTAATTGAGAAAGAGAGAGAGTGAGATGAAGAAGCCAAAGCAGGGGACGTAACAATGTTCGCATCCGGATGGTTACCGTACACGTGTGGAAGATATGAGAAAGTTGACAAGAAAGAAGGAGAGTCAGTGAACGCCCATCCGCAGATTAATCATAGGTGCCGACTACAGGGGGGGGGGGGGGGGGGCTCCGGCGCTCGAGCCCCCTCCGGAGTTTTCCGGGGGGGGCCCTGTCCTCTTACCCAAACCGTGGTGTATGGTTTCTTTTGAGTTGCCTCTACATTTTCCCTTAAAATGCTAATGTGGCTAAACGTTCACTGCATCATTGTTGGCGCGGATGTGCACGGCTTTTATTCCTCATCATCATCATCATCGTCATCAGCCTGTATTTTAGGTCCACTGCTGGACGAAGGCCTCTCCCTGCGATCTCCAATTACCCCTGTCTTGCGCTAGCGTATTCCAACTTGCGCCTGCAAATTTCCTACCTTCATCATCCCATCTGGTTTTCTGCCGACCTCGACTGCGCTTCCCTTCTCTTGGTATACATTCTGTAACCCTAATGGTCCACCGGTTATCCATCCTACGCATTACATGGCCAGCCCAGCTCCACTTCTTCCGCTTAATGTCAACTAGAATATCGGCTATCCCCGTTTGTTCTCTGATCCGCACCACTCTCTTCCTCTCTCTTAACGTTAGTACTAAGATTTTTCGTTCCATCACTCTTTGTGCGGTCCTTAACTTGTTCTCGAGCTTCTTTGTTAACCTCCAAGTTTCTGCCCCATATGTTAGCACCGGTAGAATGCAATGATTGTACACTTTTCTTTTCAACGACAGTGGTAAGCTCCCTGTCAGGATTTGGCAATGCCTGGCGTATGCACTCCAACCCAATTTTATTCTTCTGTAAATTTCTTTTTCGTGATCAGGGTCCCCTGTGAGTAATTGACCTAGATAAACGTACTCCTTTACAGACTCTAGAGGCTGACTGGCGATCCTGAATTATTGTTCCCTTGCCAGGCTATTGAACATTATCTTTGCCTTCTGCATATTCATCTTCAACCCAATTCTTACACTTTCTCGATTAAGGTCCTCAATCATTTGCTGTAATTCGTCTGCCTTGTTGCTGAATAGGACAATGTCATCTGCAAACCGAAGGTTGCTGAGATATTCGCCGTTGATCCTCACTCCTAAGCCTTCCCAGTCTAAGAGCTTGAATACTTCTTCTAAGCATGCAGTGAATAGCATTGGAGAGATTGTGTCTCCTTGCCTGACCCCTTTCTTGACAGGTAACTTTCTACATTTCTTGTGGAGAGCCAAGGTAGCTGTGGAATCCTTCTAGATGTTTGCTAAGATATTCACGTATGCCTCCTGTACTCCTTGATTACGCAATGCCTCTATGACTGCTGGTATCTCTACTGAATGAAATGCATTTTCATAATCTATGAAGGCCATATACAGAGGTTTATTGTACTCCGCAGATTCTCGATTACCTGATTGATGACATGGATATGTGCCATTGTAGAATATCCCTTCCTGAAGCCAGCCTGTTCTCTTGGTTGGCTGAAGTCAAGTGTTGCCCTGATTCTATTGGAAATTATCTTGGTGAATATTTTATACAATACTGAAAGTAAGCTAATGGGTCTATAATTCTTCAATTCTTTAACGTCTCCCTTCTTATGGATTAGTATAATGTTGGCGTTCTTCCAGCTCTCTGGTACACTTGAAGTTGTGAGGCATTGCGTATAAAGGGCCGCAAGTTTTTCAAGCATGATATCTCCTCCATCTTAGATTAAATCTACCGTTATTCCATCTTCTCCAGCAGCTTTTCCCGTGGTCATGTCTTTCAAGGCCCTTCTAACTGCATCGCTGGTTATAGAAGGAGCCTCTGTATCCGGTTCACTATTTCGAATGAAAGTAGCTTGGCTGTCTTGGGCACTGTACAGGTCAGTGTAGAATTCTTCCGCTGCTTTTACTATGTCATCGAAATTGCTGATGATATTACCATGCTTATCTTTCAGTGCATACATCTTGCCTTGTCCTATGCCAAGCTTTCTTCTTACTGATTTAATGCTGTGCCCATATTTTACGGATTCCTCGGATTCCTCAATCTTTCCCACGTTATAATTTCGAATATCCCTTACTTTCTTCTTGTTGATCAGTTTTGACAGTTCGGCGAATTCTATCTGATCTCTTGAGTTGGACATTTTCATTTTTTGTCGTTTCTTTATTAGGTCCTTTGTTTCTTGGGAGAGCTTACCTACTGGTTGCCTTGGTGCCTTACCTCCTACTTCAATTGCTGCTTCTGAGATCAGCCTGGTTACGGTTTCATTCTTGACCTCTATGCCGTCTTTATCTTCATTTTCTAAAGCTGCATATTTGTTTGCGAGCACCAGCCTGAATTGGTCTGCTTTTACCCTTACTGCCTCTAGGTTGGCCTGTTTCCTCCTGACTAATTTCACTCTTTCTTTCTTCAAATTGAGAGAAATCCTAGACCTCACTAACCTATGGTCACTGCACTTTACCTTACCTAACACTTCTACATCCTGCACTATGCTTGGATCGGCAGAGAGTATGAAATCTCTTATTGATAATTTTGCTTTATTTCTGAAAATCCTGTCAATAGGAAAACAAGCGCATTCGAAGCACCAACGGCGGCTCCCTCATTCATATTTTTTCACTTAAACATGTTATGTTAATTTCCAGTGTGAGCACCATGCACAGACACATTATGTTTCAATGTGTACACAGGCCAAAAATTATTATATTTTGAAAGAGAAAGAGGTAGCCAACTATGAATTATTTCTACTGATATGGATAGCCTATATGTCTAGAGAATCAATATGTTGCTGTATGTTCAACTCGCTACAAATTGCTTTGCGCACTTTTTTGACACTGAAAAAGACCTGCCCCGCCCTGGCCACTGAAGCGCAGCAGCCGATTTCCACCGCGACTAAAGAAATAGTCCCGCTGACGCGACTTGGCCCAGCTCGAAGCACGGGCTGCCATGTTCTCCGTCGGCGCGGTCACCGGCTGTCCGGCTCATCACGTCAGTCTAGAGTGCCCGCCCATTGGTAGATGCTCGTGTGCACCCGCCTTTGAGGGGCAAATGCCGCTGCCTTCTAAAGTTGTACACGAATATAGACGGCGAGAGGAGGCGATCGCGGAGGTTTACGGCGGATTTCATACTCGTAGTTGGAAAAATTAGATAAAATGGCCCGGTTCCTTGTAAGGCTCGTAAAGATTGCGGGAAAAAAGTGCGGCCCTCACACGAGTCTGTACGTTGGTTATATCGCCTATATGAATAGTAGTAACATTTACTCACTAATTAAAATAACAAACATCGTGCAATGCACGGACCTTATAAACCTGTAAATATCCCGCTGGATGACCACGAGTAGTCGCTATCACAACACTAGCATTATGATGAACGCCGCCAGCGGGGGCGAACGGTTCGTACAGCCATGCGATTTACCGCGACTAAAAAAATTAGATTCATCATCATCTGCATATTTTTATGTCCACTACAGGACGGCTTCTGTCAGCGATCTCCAATTACCCCTGTCTCTTAACTTAGGCTATGCGATATGCAACACTTGGGGCGCGGAAAAACATCCTAAGAAGGAAGACAGCGCGCATGAAGTTAGCAGCCATCCCTGCTCCCCCTTGATCAGTGCACCCCCCCCCCCAATGATTACCAACAATTGGATACGGCACGCGGTGTAAGCGTCAACCGCACACAGTAATTTCCAGCTGCGGCAGGGCTAGATGAGAAGACGCGTGCTCTCCTCCCCATTCGCGCATTTGATCACGTGACCTTCAACTAACCCGAATATTGCGCGAGTGGAAAATAATGTCCATCAAGTGCTACGGCTCAGCGTTACGAGCTTGTTCTCGCACCCGTAGTCGCTCACTCATATGACTTTTGGACTTATACGGAATCTCACGCCGACTATGGCAGCCCTAATTTGCCTGGAGTGTCGATATAATTGCTGTCGCAATAAAAGGAGAAATAGAAAACAGGCGTCGAGCTCGCTTCTACCACGGCTGCGGACGTTGCAATGTGCACCGGCTACAAGCACAGCATGAGCACCAACGACAAAACCAATAGTAGGCACCTCGCTTATCGGTACTACGCCAGAACGAGTCTGACGCTGAAAAGGAAGCGTATTTTACACCGTATCAGCACCAGCGGAAACATAACACTATAAGCGCGCGGAGAGACAGCGCACGCGAAGGGACCAGCCATCTCGGATGGCCCAAGCTTGGACTCAGCGCAGATCAACTCCAAAATGAAGCGCGTGACCCACATATGTATGGCAAAGGCAGGAAAAGCAGAAGCTGAGGACTCGTGTGTTCTAGTCGCTAGGCGAATGACGATTCCACGCCGCTATCAAGAAGGTTCCTCAGCTCATGTACATGTGACATGTACCGCCAGAAGTTCTATGAAGTACTTGACACAGCGCTGTCTTCGTTAAACAACAGGTATTCACCTGATATGTGGAAGCATAAGTCCCACATTGAGCAGCTTGCCATAGGAAAGGAAGACGAAACATATATAACATAGTTCTACGGTGACGAGCTTCAACCAGGACGCCTGATTTTGCACAGAGATATGCTGATTGGCATTTTAAGCCAGCAAAGGTCGTAATCATTGCACACATTTGGGGACATCGTGCACATGTTTACGGGGGGCAAAGGCGAACACCTGCGAAACCTTTTGCCGGAAATGGTCAAGCTAAAAAATTGCATTGGCCATACCGATCTCGTCGACCACATCCGAGAGGTCCTTTTCTTGCCTTCGGCGACTGAAAATGTACTTGCGGTCGACGACTGAACAAGCCTGTTTGAACCATCTGGCAATCTTGCACGCCCACAAAACTCTCCCGCGCAATCAATTTAAATAAGATTGCCGACGACTTCATTTTCAGATGAAGTGCCCGAACGAACACTTTTTCAATGATGGTGAAACCATCGCTTCAGACAACGAACTGATGTATTTAATAGGAGAGAGAAAGGCACCAACTTACAAGTCCAAGCAACCCACCTGGCATAGAAAACAACGCAAAAAGTTATACAAAGGAACGAAAATGGGGTCCATAAAAGCGCAAGCAGAGTGAAGATATTTGGGTAAGAAAATACACGTGGTTGCGGTATTTGTAAAACTCCCTAGTCTATCTGTGCATTTTCCTTATTAATTTTTATTCGTCGTATGCTGCATTTGCCTCTCAATAATACAATCCACGTTGTTTCTATATTCGCAATTGAGTCCTTTCAAGCTTTTGAGATATCGCTGTCTTATTTATTTATTTGTTAATATGTTTATTTATTTCGGCACCTCAAAATTTTTACTCTATAATTTTTTGTTCGGCCTCCGGAAAGTAGATGAAACCAGTGGCATAAGGCATGCTTTGACATGTAATGTCACTATGGCGTTATGGAATCACATTATACTTATGCTAATAATTCCAGTTATAAGTTGTGTTCAGAAATTGTTATATATAGTTTAATGTTTATATATGTTATGTCTTATCTTCTCAATAACTGAACTTTCGTCAGGAAAATATTTATTTATTGTATCTTTTGTATTAAATCTTTTACAAGGCGTTACATTGCTTTTTCATAGATGTGTACTTGTGCGACTTAATGCGCTCAAAACACATGTATCTCCCTAACGTGTTTAACTGAATCCGCTTGTCGCATGGCGAAACCAAGAGACGCCAGTCTCTTGGCGGTGCGAGGGTAGTGAGGCTGTAAAACTGGATTGTCTCCTATGCTGAGGTCTTGCAAATACTCATATAAGCTGGTCACTTCAGTGAACAATCTTTCGACGTCACACGAAGTTTCCAGTGTAACTGTTATTAAAGGTTATATATTCTCAGGTTGGCACCAGTTTCGAGATATTAATTCCCGAACTTTGCAGGAAAATGCATTGACGTTCCAGTTAAGTTTGTGCTTCAATGCAGAAAGCGACGTTTTGTTAAGAAACTAATTGGAACGCCAATGCATTTCTCCGCAAAGTTCGGGAATTAATATCTCGAAACTGGTGTCATCCCTTGAATTCGTTCCAAGTGGATCCGCCTTGCTAACTCCACGGCTACAATTTGTAAATTGCAATATGGGCCATTAGGTAATTAGTTAAAAACTTAATTAGTAATTTTTTGTTAATAATTCGATTATGCATTTCAATTTCTTGTGCAAGTAATGTCCGCCTCTTCGAGTAGCCCAGCTCATTAACTAGAAGTGGGCTATCTGCCACAGGCAACCTTTAAGAATTTTTGAGTGTTCGCTGAAACACCCTGTATGCATATATATATATATATATATATATATATATATATTGTAAGAACATTTAACGTACTTCATCGTTCTCACTTGTACATAGCCATCATCATCCATGATGATGCATCATCACTTATGCATCACCACTTCGCCCCATCTCCCGCCTTGCTGACCAACACTCGGAAAACTAAGGATTGCAGTTTTTGGAGGGAAAACTGCGTCCTGTCGAACATCGGAAATACCTCCTTGTCGCCCGGCCAATATGCTTTCTGTAACTCTCGAAGGTGTTCCTGTGCAAGCTCTCGTCGATACTGGTGCCGCTGTTTCCGTTCTGCGTAGTGATTTGTGCTCACGGCTCCGTAAAGTCAGAACGCCTTATCTTGGACCCGTTCTCCGCGGCGCTAATAACGTACTCATTCACCCCGACGGACAATGTACGGCTCGTGTTTTGATTGACGGCATTCGTCACCACATTGAGATGATTGTGCTACCCGCGTGCATCCATGAACTTATTCTCGGCTGGGACTTCCTGCATTCTGCCTCCGCTGTTATATCATGTAGGGAAAACGTCGTCCACATCACAGATACCACGGATGCACCTATGTTGGAGTCGTCACCCTCCATCTTGAACTTGGCTGTCGCTACAGACTACGTCCTGCACCCTGGTCACGAACACGTTGTAGCTGTCGC
This sequence comes from Dermacentor silvarum, assembly GCF_013339745.2. NCBI lineage: Eukaryota > Metazoa > Arthropoda > Arachnida > Ixodida > Ixodidae > Dermacentor > Dermacentor silvarum. The sequence goes on from NC_051154.1 coordinate 304,286,100, forward strand.
CTCCAGCCAGGTATCCGATGGAGACGCACTGGTTACCCCATCTTCACGCTGCACTTCACGAGGAATTCTAGTCGCCCCTTGTCTCGTCCGGTTTTCATGTGGCCAAGCCCTTCTGTTCGCCTGCAACACAACCCCAGATCCTGTGCTGTTGCCCAAAGGGATGACCGTGGCAATCTTCACCGTCCCACCACTGATATCTGTCGTAGCGCTCTCCCCTTCTTCGTCACCAGTACCAACCTCAGGTTTGGATTCTTCTTCTCTCCGAGCCCTAATTGGTTCCGACCTAACCGCTGCGCAGTCGGATGCGTTACTCGCCCTTTTGGCTAAGCACAAATCCTGCTTTGATAGCTGTGCCACCGCACTGGGCCAGACTTCCGTGGCTGCACATCGCATCGAAACAGACGGTTCTGCAATTATACGCCGTCACCCATATCGTGTTTCGCCGTCGGAACGGAAGCTCATTGAAGAACAAGTTGATGACATGCTAGAACGCAATATTATACGACCTTCATCCAGTTCCTGGGCGTCTCCTGTCGTTCTTGTGAAGAAAAAGGATGGTTCCGTTCGCTTTTGCGTTGATTATCGAGCGCTCAATAAGATTACAATCAAGGATGTGTATCCCATGCCTCGAATTGACGATGCCTTAGATACACTACAAGGAGCGGAATATTTTTCCAGCCTCGATATGCGATCGGGATATTGGCAAATTCCCATGAACGAGGCTGACAAAGAGAAAAAACCGCTTTCGCCACGCCGGACAGACTTTATGAATTTAATGTAATGCCATTTGGCCTGTGCAACGCTTCAGGCACGTTTGAGCGTATGATTGACACTGTTCTTCGTGGCCTAAAATGGAAGACCTGCCTCTGTTATCTGGATGACATCGTTGTTTTTTTCCTTCCAGCTTCAGCCAACACCTGCAGAGGTTAGACGAAGTCCTCCAATGCCTTTCAAATGCTGGCCTCCAGATTAATACTAAAAAGTGCACATTCGCCAGCAGAAGCATCAAAGTGCTGGGTCACGTCGTTTCCAAAGACGGCATCCAACCAGACCCTGAGAAGATTGCTGCTGTGCTTCAATTCCCTCGCCCACCGAATCAAAAAACATTGCGCAGCTTTCTCGGCCGACAACGTTATTTACTTTCGTCGTTTTATACGCAATTTTGCTACAATAGCAGCTCCTCTACATAAGCTACTGGTCACCGGCGCCTTTTTCACATGGTCCGAAGACTGTGAGTCGGCATTTCAAGCCCTTAAGAAACATCTCACTTCCGGGCCGGTGCTTCGCCATTTTGATGAGAGGGCGCCCACTATACTCCACACTGACGCAAGTGCACAAGGCATCGGAGCAGTGCTCCTGCAACGGGGTCCCGCGTCTAAAGAGCAGGTTGTGGCGTATGCCAGCCGGACCCTCTCGCCATCTGAACGGAACTACACGATCACAGAACAGGAATACCTGGCTATTGTTTGGTCCATTCAGAAGTTTCGCCCGTATCTCTACGGTCGCCACTTCACCATCGTCACCGACCATCATGCTCTGTGTTGGCTGTCATCTATGAAAAACATGTCAGGACGCCTGGGACGCTGGATACTGCGCTTACAAGAATATGATTTCACGATAACGTACCGGTCTGGCAAATGTCATCATGATGCTGACGCACTGTCTCGATGCCCGCTTTCACCTTCTATCGATCGTGGGCAATCACCGTCTCTACCACGTCGCTCTGACGCAACGCCTGCCTCCTACCAGCTCACGCTAATGTCACTGGATCAAGCTCAGCTTTCTTCACGCTCCGATTTAACTTCCCTTCAGCACGCAGACTCCTACTGTCGAACTCTCATCGATCGCCTTCGCGGCCTAACTAAACCACCCAACAGCCGCTTGCGACGCCAGCTTCGACTATTTCGCCTTCAAGATGGGGTGCTTCATCGTTATATTTATCATCCCACGGGTAACAAGTGGGTCCCAGTCATACCTCGCTGCCTTCGTCTTCGAGTTTTAGAAGCATTTCATGATGACGTTGCCGCCGGCCACTTGGGCTTCCACAAGACCTACGACCGCATCAAGACCCGCTGCTTCTGGCCTGGATTGTCCACAACGGTAGCCAAATACGTTGCCTCGTGTGCGTTGTGTCAGCACCGTAAGCGCTCCACATCCCCCCCCCCCTGCCGGTTTTCTTCAGCCTCTGCCATGTCCGACCGAACCTTTCGAGTTCGTTGAAATTGACTTATACGGTCCCTTGCCATTGACGCCCTCCGGTCACCGCTGGATCGTCACTGCGGTAGACCACTTAACAAGATACGCCGAGACTGCGCCTCTTCGATCTGGTGCTGCTTCTGAGGTTGCCGACTTTTTCTTGCAATCCATAGTCTTGCGCCATGGTGCTCCTCGCGTTCTTTTGTCCGATCGTGGCAAAGCCTTCATGTCCCACGTCCTCGAGGAAGTCTTGGGGGAAGCATAAGCATACGAAGCATAAAACCTCTTCTGCATATCACCCGCAAACCAACGGCCTTACTGAAGGCTTCCACCGAACGCTCTCTGACATGATTTCTATGTACTTACGTCCTGGCCACACAAACTGGGACAACATCCTTCCTTTTGTTACATTCGCTTCCAATAGTGCGACACAACGAACTACCCGTTACAGCCCTTTCTTCCTCGTGTATGGACGATCTGCCGCCTCCGTCTTCGACACCGAATTTTTTTTTTCTCTCCTGCTTCGCCTAACACCTCCCTCCCAGAAGAGTTTGCAGCTCGAGTCGCGCATTGCCGTGAAATTGCTTGTCGCAACACCACCGCTACCCAAGAAGAAAGAAAACGTCGCTGCGACAGTAAACGCCGCGACATCGCCTTCCATCCTGGAGACCAAGTCCTCTTATGGACGCCGGTTCGAACCCCTGGACTATGCGAGAAATTTCTTCACCGGTACATTGGGCCCTACACAGTCCTACAACAAACTTCTCCAGTGAACTATCTAGTCACTCCACTTCACTCCGTCGCGGACCGCCGTCGTCGTAGTGCATAAATTGTTCACGTATCCCGCATGAAGCACTTTATTCCCCGTTCAGCTGATCTTTAGAATGCGGCCAGGTTGGCCGCTTCCACGAGGGGGGGAAATTAGTGTAAGCACATTTAACGTACTTCATCGTTCTCACTTGTACATAGCCATCACCATCCCTGTTTGTCTTCTTCTTCGTGTTCGAGCCTGGGCCGTGCCTGCGGAATAAACGGGTCTGCCAGTGCTACCGGTCCTGGTCGTCGTCCGTCTTTCAAAATATTTATTTATTTATTTATTTATTTATTTATTTATTTATTTATTTATTTATTTATTCATGGGTTGCATTCGGAAAGCTAGTCAGGCCCCAGCCCCCCCCCCCCCCCCCCCCCGGAAAAATGAAAACTTTCCGCCTATGAGATTAATGCTCACTCACGCATAGTCACAAGCGCTCGTGTAGCCCGGTTGCCTTCAGGAAGCGCATTAGCGCTTTGGTGGCCTTTCGTGTACTAGAGTTCTACGGTCAAAAGTCCCAGGACCATTGCTTCCGTGAACGGAATATTGTATAAACGGCTGAGGCTAGTATGAAGGACCCTGCCAGTAGGAAGAGTGTATCGTTGAGAGTTTAAGGATGGACAGTAGCACATAATGTGCTGTATAGTTTCACCACATTCGCAATAATAATGTCTAGCGCAACTTTTCTGCTGAATACAGGTGTTAGCACTTTTCGATTGCGTCCTTCACAGCTACTGCTGGGAGGGCGCTAAGTCCTGCTGTGACTGTTTAGTTAGTTTCTCCAGAGCAACAGGCATTAATTAGGTCACGTCTGAGCCACATTGTCGAAGCATTGTGGCCCTTGTGGTTACACAGAGAATAAGCGCTGGTATGTCTTGTGCATCTTTTCAATCAGTTCATTGCCCACCAGGCCACGTGGTCAACGGTAGGGAACGGGTGCTATATTTCACTAACGCTATTGCTGGCGGTCCCATTGGGTCGCAATTTCATACCACCATAGAATAAATATTCAAGATATTTGAATGAGCTCCCATTTTCTACTCAAATGTTCACACCTTGGCGACGAAGATGTAGCAAACCGGTGCAATTAACCGTGAAACGCTGGCGCTCATGTTTTTACCGTTGTACGCTCCGCAAACTCGCGCAGCGCCCTCGCGCTTTAGACGGAAAAAGCGGATCGGTCGCGTTCTTCGCTATAGCCGACAGATGGCTCACGCAGTAAAGCGGACGTCACAGTGTAAGAAGTGCTCCAACGGCGCAGCGTGGGAGTAGGGTGGGCGCGTCTCGTAATCGATCAAGTTTCCCGTTAAAACTGCTGCAGGACAGCACACATAAGAGAGTCAAAAAAAAAGGGGGGGGGGGGGGGGATTTGAATCGTTCAGACAAACCTGCGAGCCTGTTGAAGGCTCGTATTAAATAAATACGAGCAGCGTCATAGGGGTATGCGATTACTCGAAACTCATGAATAACGAATCGAATAGTGTCGTATTCGATTTGGTTTTCGAGTCAAATAGTCATCATTCGGGAATGCGAATATTTTTCAAATATTTAAAATGTCAACTGCGCTGAAATAAACATAAAATTGAAGAAAAAGTATGGTAAACTTTCCCCCCAGTGGCCATAGTTTAGACATAAAAGAAGAGAACTTCCGTAGCAGAGCAGTTTACGTCACTTGGGTAGCGATACTTTACAGGCTGTACAGCGATCATTCGCACTCTCTGAAGAGCCCTGTGCTTGCAAAGAAACTACTTGTTTGGCACTAATTCTCCATTTGTGCTTTTAATAAGCAACACTTCTGAACGCACTGCACTGTGTACGTACTATGCACTATGTACTATGTACGTCCAAAAGCTTGCTGACTTTAAGAATGCTGAGATGTGAGCATCGTTTGATATTAATTGTGATAACGGCTGTTCATTATACGAAAACTATTCGACAAATATTTGATTTTGGATTCGATCCACTTCTGACACTATTCGATTCGTATTCGATTTGGTCTCAAAAATTACTGTTCACGCATCCCTCGGCTTAAGTTTACTACTATGTAAAGCCGCGGAATGATCTACCACCCACCGTGTTGGCTTAGCGGCGGTGGTGCTGCGATGCTAAGCATAAGGTCGCGGGATCAAATTCCGGCTGCGGCGGCAACATTTTGATGGGGGCGAAATGGAAAAACGCCCGTACATTGGGGGCTCGTTAAAGGTATCCAGGTAGTCAAAATGAATCCGTAGTCGGCCACTACTGCGTACCTCATAATCAGGTCGTGGTTTTGGCATGTCAAACGCCGGAATGGAATTTTAAATTTTATTGCCTACCAGTGCGTACCATGTTGTTTTAAGCCTGAATGCAACCTGAGAGGACGATGGGTCGAGTGTATTTCTACTAGGCGGCTAACAGCAGATGGCGACGCGTTTCTTTTAACAGCTTCAGAAGTGAGGCGCTCGAAAGTGGCTATGCCGTAAAAAAGAAAGAAAGAAGAAATACGGCAGATAAAAAGATCTTGTTTCTTTCTGTTCTTTTTTTTTCTCTCGAAAGCTTCCACCGTTTCTCAAAAAAAAAATATTCTATTAAAATGTAAGTAAACCCGTCAGCTTGACGTCTGTCGTCACAAATGAAGTGACTGCCAATTTATTAAGTAAAACAGTCATCCCGAAGCTTCACATTTCTCACAAATAACGTAGCGGAAACCGTAATGCTCGTTCGACCAACTCCATCCACAACACCCCCCCCCCCCCCCCACCTTGTTCTTTTTTATTTTCTTTCTTTTTAAGGGACACTATCACGCTTTCCGTCTTACATTTACAACATATACAGGGGTTAGCACAAATATATACATTGTAACAAGCTAAAAAGGCCACGAATTAGAGTCATTCATGACCTTCTTAGCGGCGACCAGACAGAAGGCGCACATCTCATCGTGTCTGGCACTCGCCTTTCCGTCAGCAAAAATCTGGTAGTGCGCAGCCCCGCACGCTACCGTATTTTCCCACTTCTTTGGAGGCGGTAAGCTGGAGTATAAGGATGCGCAAGGTGGCATGTGGTTCCACTTGCACAGAGGATCGGGGGCAGTGGTGCAAAAATGTTAGTCGTTCTTTCTATACACACCTATGACACAGCATTATCCGGAGCACATCACTGGCAAATGACAATCATTTGCTTTTAGAAAATATTTTTGGAACAGCAATTCACTGCATTTTGAGATTGAGTAATTCTAAACCGTTCTTTTCCTCCAATGATGAGAAAACGTCTTCTTAATAGCAGAGTATAACTCTCAACAGAACGCTAATAAGCGTCTTTTCTTATGCAGCTGGACCTTAGATGACCTCTGAGTGAACTTGACATCCTTGTCTTCGACAGTTGTCCCTCTGACGGGCAACAGCGGATGCAAATACGATTTTTTTTCAATGCTAACAAACATAAATCACTAGTTACGTTTATCATTCCAGCTCCCACCGGTAAATGGCCGGATAAACTTCTTAATTATAATTGGCAGCATCTTGGTGCCATGATCATCCCTTGCAGGCACACTAGGAGTGTAGTAGTAGTATTTGATTTTAGAGGAAGGAAACCGAAGATAAAAGTACAGCGCCGTAACAGACTCTCGCTGTGAGGACACCTGAACAGCACTACATAGAGGAGGGTGAAGGGAAGAAAAGAAGAGAAGAGGAAGAAGGCCTCCCCAGTCGAGCGGCAAGGCCGACCGCCCGAAGAAGACCCCCTAGAAGTCTTTACCACCGCAAGCGCGCATGTAAACCACGTGTAAACATGTAAAATGCACGTATGTGAAGCGTAATGGCAAGGACAACAGATCGATAGCTGCTTTGAAAAATAATGAAACAATTATTCATGATAATGAGTATAAAGTTGAAATTTAGCCGTTATTTTTAATCTGTTTTTGCCGTCTAGCTCACGTACTGTCTGTTTTGAATTACCTGTTGTAATAGACCGCATGCCAGAAGTCACCTTTTGTGTCGATGGTATCCATAAATTATTAAAAGATGTGAACCAGGCTAAGGCATGCGGCCCTGATGGCATTCCTGCTGCTATCATAAGGAATTGTGCGGACGCGTTATGCTTTTATTTCACCCGGTTTTTCCAGAAGTACCTCAATGAAATCTACATGCCTGATGATGGTAAGTTAGCGCGAGTCATGTCCATACATAAGAGTGGTGTGAGAAACTCCGTTCAGAACTACAGGCCCGTTTCCTTAATTAATATAACCTGCAAAATTATGGAGCATGTAATATATAGCTGGGTTATGGCCCATTTAACCAAACATAATCTCCTAAGCTCCAGCCAACATGGTTTCAGGCGTGGTTTATCTTGCAATACACAGTTGGTAGAGCTAATTCACGATTTAGCCTCGGCAATTGATAAGCAACAAATTGTGGACTGCGTTTTCTTAGAATTCCGTAAAGCATTTGATGTAGTCGCACGCAGTCTCCTACTCTCCAAATTAAAAGCTTATAACGTGGATGACAAATTAATAGCGTGGATTGCCGAATATTTGTCATTGCGGAAACAGGCTGTTTCTCTGAACGGCATATCTTCACAATATGCACCAGTTACGTCGGGAGTTTCCAAGGCTCAGTGTTGAGGCCACTATTGTTTTTGTTGTACATTAATGATATTTCAATTGGTATGCAGTCTTCATTCAGGATGTTTTCCGATGATTGTGTTCTTTATAGAGTGGTAGATACCATTTCCGATTCACAAATCCTGCAAGTTGACTTAAATAGTATAGCAGACTGGTAAGCGCGTTGGGATATGTCATTTAATATAAATAAGACTGTTCACGTCACCTTCACAAAACGAGCTAATCATCCGTATATGTATAGAATTCACGATTTCACTCTAAATGTAAGCAAGGATTTTAAATATCTAGGCGTCTTTCTTATTTTTACTTCTGACTTACGATGGAACAAGTATGTTAACTATATTAGAAATAAGGCAGCATCAGTTTTGGCATTCTTGCCGCGCAATTTTAGTCATTTACCGAGTAACTTAAAAAATCAGCTGTATTTCAGTCATGTATGTACGTTCAATACTTGAATATGGATGCGTTTGTTGGGACCCACACACATCTGAGCTTATGAATAAATTAGCAAAAATCCAGAATAGGGCAGTTAGATTTGTTCTTGGTAACTATAGCCGGCAGCTTAGCATGACAGAAAGCAAACATAAGCTTAAATGGCAAGAGCTGAAGGATCTTAGAAGGCATGCCGGATTCAAAATTTCCCCCGATATTTATTATTCTATAACAGGAATAAATCACAAACAATATATCCAGGCACCACACTACATATCTAAGCGACTGGACCACTGTTTGAAGGTCAGGGAATTTTCTTGTAGGGGTGATATCTTCCGTTATTCCTTTTTTCTTAGAACTGTTCGACATTGGTACAGTTTGCCGTCTAACTTTGGAGACATCACATCAAATGATGCTTTCTTCCACGCATTGCAATAATTTGTTCATGCATCTATAGTTAAGTCTGTAACCTCCCTGCTGGTACCTGCATCGCCCTACGGGGCGATGCAGGTAACTCATAAATATATATATATATATATATATATATATATATATATATATATAAAGACTCCCGGCCGCAGCGGACGGCGTTCGATGATGATTTACTAGCCTTCCCTTTGAGAAGGGGCGGTGAAAAGCAGTCACCTAGCTTGCTAAAGCTAGTCAGGTATGCTGTACATGCTTATCAGTAAAGCATTTTGCCTACGTCTCCTTAGTATTTCCTCTCTTCCTTAAAACTTCTATATATACCTTATATACCGCTACCTTTTCCTGTAACAGATCCGGTCCCATCAATGTCTTTCCTGCTTTTTTTCTGCCCATACACATTAACAGAAAAACACTCTGATGGGCGTTTCTCGCTTGTCCTCTAGCGCATTCCCATTTGTACATGTTTTTGCACCCATTGATGGGCGTACGATAAAACTCCCATTTAGGTGGGCATTCCTTCGGCATACTACGGGAGTACCGTAATATGCCCACTTTACCCACATTTGACTGGGTGGTTTTGCAGGCCACAATGGGAGTTTTATCATTTCCAAATGGGAGCATTTGCGCTGACATTAAGGCGGCATTTAGGGCGTTTTTTGGTATTAATTAGATAATTTATGGATAGAATTAATGGCGTTTTAGTTTATGTGGGGCGAGCACGAAGCAAAATGCTTGGTGGCGCGGGTCACGCGCTTACACAGCACCCGACGGATCACCACAGGCCGAAATGTTGGACGCCGGCCATCAAGGCTCAAAGGAACGGTGCCGTCCGAGGAGCTGCCGTCCGAGCATGCGTTTCGCCAGCACCAATACCGCCGCTTGTAGCTATCGCCGGCGTCGGACACTTTAGCCTGCTGTATTCCGTCTGCCACTGCGTAAGCGCGGCGGCGTCCCGCCACGAAACAATTCACCGCGTGCTCGCCACATGTGACACAATCGACGGCCCTGGAAATTGACGAAGTCACGGGCACACGTGGTCCAATGGCGAATGAGCGCGTCGCCGCACTTCTTCGACATCTTTTCCTTTTACTGATCATAGAGCCCCTCTTTGCAAGCATTGTGCTGTCATGCAGTCGTCCTCGCGAAAATGCTAGTAATGGTGCATCCAGACGAAGGACCAAATCCGGATTTGCAGGGCCGGACGGCGCGTCACGTGACCTCACATCAGCGATTTGCCTCGTCCGCGCCTCGTCCGGGAGCCGCGCGGACGGATAACGCCAAGCCGTTTTTCACATCCGGATTCTGGCGGGGTAAAGCCGCAGCTTTAACTTATAAACACGCAGTGTCTGGCAACCAGTACACTTCTCTCCTGCTCGAGGACAGCCGCATTGCAGTCAGCATCAGTACTTTGTTTGCTGGCGCCTGGTTTCAGTGCTTCATAGCTCCTGGTTTCGTTCACTTCGATGAACAATTAATTTGTGCGATGATGCCGCCTTTTATTTCAACCACATCGTGGAAGTGTTTCCCACTTTGTGGGACCTCAGCCGTGCAGTTTAAGCGGACAGCGTCACAATCAGGAAATATAACTCTCCTGCAAAGAAAAAAAAATCTCAGTCAACTGCTCGCTAGCAGACTACAAAAAAGTAGGACGTGTACAAATACATCTGATATCTGGTTGTTTCAGAGCAGTAAATGAATAGAGTATCAGCATATCAAACATATCAATATTATCTCATGCATGTTTATGCAGAAAGTCGGTGCCGACAGCATGGCCATACAAAACTTGTGCGCACTCGTGATACCCTTCCACGTGAACCCTCTGGATCTGCATTGAATATTTCGGGCGCGATTGAGCTTGTACACTACCACACGAACGCACTTAAGGACACTTGTGTAGCGGCCTTCGATCAGCACCAAGCTCAGTTTTCAACCGATATACATTTACCACGGCGATCTCTGTAATAACTTGTAAACGTGTGATACTTACCTGAAGCAAGGTACCACAGTGTGACCTGCAGCACGGTGTAAGAGTATATTTCTTACACCGTGGTTTCCGCTGATATAGAACGGCGCATAACGGTATCCTCCCTTCGTATGCGGGGCCTCACGCGCGACAGCAGTTGCAGAAACTGCTCTCTGCTTACACGAAGCAGCCTCCGGTATTCGTCGAGGTCAGTCTTCAGGAGCTCTTCGTAGAGCAGGTTTTGGACCCCCAATTATTTGCTTACTATCCAGTCTTTCCGCCAACAACGCCGTTTTCGTGGAAACAAATCAAAGTCCTCGTCAATCTCGAACAGAACAGCAGCCATCGCGGCCAAACGTCGCTTTTTGCTGGCCTCCATTTTGTAGGAAGAAACTCTCAAACCAGTCTGCTGCTAGCCAGCGCAGAGGCTTCGGTCGAGAGTAATCCGGCTCGGTGGCGCTGTCGTCTGCTAGGGCTTCGTCCGCCGTGTGGATGCGCCTGCAGCCGGACGGTCCGTGGCATAGTCGTCCGCGTCCGCTAAAAATCCGGATTCGGTCCTTCGTCTGGATGCACCATAATCGGCAGCGCCTCCGAGGTCAGCAGGCGCCTTCGATAGCAGTTGCTATTCGCTGAAAGGAAAAATACATGACACACACACACACTAAAGAGAACAAAATTTAGTAGACATCAAATGTAACAAATATAATAAAATATGTCCACTTTCTGCCAAAATAGAAGGATTTCTTGCACCATCAAAAAACTGTCTGGATTAAAAAAAACACTACATTGTAAACATGCCAGTCAGTAGTATTCTACATGTCCTAACACAATAAAATTAGCAAACGAAAGAAATGATAATTGAACAAATCTTATCTCGTCCCATATTGAACTATAAATACAGAACCAGGTGTTTGAACTGTTACACCCTCTATAGGGCCGCGTGCCCTTGGTGCGGTGGCATACCTACACTAATACATGTAACCTGGGAGTGTACTAAGCACCCTCATAGGCCAACTAATATCACAATGGAGCAGTGGGAGGCACAGCTCGCCCGTTCCGACTTGGCAGGACAAAAGTCTTTAATTAGCCAGGTCAGGCAGGCGGCAGAGGCCAGCGGGGCCCTGGACTGAGGGGCTCCGACCATCGCTCCTTAAAATATTTTGCAGACAAATCAAATTTATATATATTGTAACGGATACGAAAGGCAGGCACAAAAAGAGATAAGAGAAGACGAAGAGAACGAAGAGCTCGAGAGGCCGGACTGCGCTACGATCACGCTCCGATCATCGTCCATCTCCCTGTAAATAAAACCATTTCTTCACGACTCTTTGTAACAGTTGTGGTGGTAATCGGGGTAATCGGGGTAATCGACACCCGAAGAGGGAGGCTGCACCACAAGTTCTTCGACGGAGCCGTCGCCTTGCTGGACTCCCACCGAATACACCGGAGTTGAATATGTCCTACGACGCAGACGAACAACGGCCCATTCCAACTGCTGCGCCGACCAGTTCCGTTCAGCAACTGAGGGATGCACGTCCCTTTCCCGGAAGACCGGACGAAGACGTCGAGGAATGGCTCATCCATTATCACCGGGTGAGTGCCGCCCAGGGGCGAATCCAGGTTTTTTCTGAGGGGGGGGGGGGGGGGGGGGGGTCAGCTTCTGTCAATGATGATGGTGATGATAGTAGCCTTTCTTATTTACCGAAATTCACCGTTCCTCCTCACGATAAACCCGCGTTTTATACGGCTAGAGCGACACCTGTAGCCCGCCGTGGTGGCTCAGTCAGCTCAGGCATTGCGCTGCTGAGCACGAGATCGCGGGATCGAATCCCGGCCCCGGCGGCTGCATTTCGATGGAGGCGAAATGCAAAAATGCCCGTGTGCTTGTGTTGCAATGCACGTCAAAGAAACCCAGGAGGTCAAAATTAATCCGGAGCCTTCCACTACGGCGTGTCTCATAATCAGAACTGGTTTTGGCACGTAAAACCCCAGAAAGAGGAAGAATACCTGTAGCGAAGCCAGGTATCGGTTTCTCCGACCTTATAGGAAAAGGACATTACCCAATACAGCCATGTGCTTGGCAGCTGTATACAGGGTGTTCAAAACTAAGCTTTATGGTTTTCTTAAAATTAGGCACTGGGAGGCACGCGAATACCACCTGTACAAATAAGCTATGTGGCCAGGGGGGGCACAAAGTGAGATGATAATTATCGCTGTGAGCAGCCCAATTAACTAAAATTGAACAATTATTTTTGTCGACAGCAGTAAGTGCGTATGTTTGTATTGAAAACTTAGAGGCAGTCGTGTTTATACACAGTATCAGTCGGAAGAGTTATTCTAGCGTGTCCGTGCTGCGAGATATCCGACTACATTCAATTGTACTGCGCAGAATTATCGAGTCGACGCGAGAGCGGTTTATGCTTTGCGTTGCTGTGGAAGGGAGGCATTTTGAACATTTTAGGGCATTGACATCTTGATGGGTGAAGAGTTGTCATGATATTTGTGCATGACAACACGAAACTTAAAGCGGCAGTATGAAATATTCGTTAGCATAGCTAAAAAGGTTTCTGCTGTTGATGGTGCAGTTGTTGCTCTTGATTTCAATAAAACTTACAATACTTGGAAATCAGCAGTCACTTTATGTCACTTTATTTGCGTAGCCCAGGCAAGGACCATGCCCGGTCGTCTAGTCACCATTACGCACACGCACTGCCCTCCGGCTTCTCCGCTCGCGCCATTATCTCGGCATGGCAGCTGCCGCCATCTTTACAGGCTGCGTGGTCGCGTGTTACGACAGCGGTTACGGGTTCTTCGATTTTTTTTTCATTTCACCAGCCGTGAGGGGAAGGGGGACAGTTATCTTTGCCAATGCCTCCACCCCGTTGTCGGACTAAACGGCGCACGCAACAGTCGCGTCACATCAGGGAGGAGCTTTGCGCTGATCCTTACTCTCTTGCAAGTTGCATGCGTAATCAGGCGAACGGCAATTAAAATTTTGAGTTGGATATCTCGGAGCACAGACATGCTAGAATAATTCTTCCAAGTGAAACTGTGTAGAAACGCGACTGCTTCTAACTTTTGAATACAAACATACACACTTACTGCAGTCAATAAAAAGTTAATTATTTAATTTTAGTTAATTCGGCTGCTAACAGCGATAATTATCATCTCACTTTGTGTCCCCCTGGCCACATGACTTATTTGCGCAGGTGGTCTTCACGTGCCTCCCAGTGCCTAATTTTAACAAATACATAAAGCTTTATTTTGAACACCCGGTATATCTAGCCTGTATTGTTTCTTAAAATCAAATTTGGGATGATATGTTGCAGGTTCGTTACAAATGCGTAAGCACGCGTCCGTCTTTGGAGTTCTGTTGGGACACCTTGATTTCCTTAAGAAGATTCTTTGTGTTCGGCTGAGACACCTTCGTTTGCTTTGGAGGACTGTGTTTACGATATGCGAATCACCGCGTATGAAGACTCACGATGCCACCTACAAGAAGAATGATGTGGCGTGTTAGCCGAGAGCGCGAGCCAGCGTCATCATGTTTTGTTTCCCACTCGACGTCATCCTTTTACACAAGGCGCGCATCTGCTCCCATTTCTCTAACCACGCGATGCCATCCTAGAGCCGCGCGCTGGCGTTGGCCGCTGACGTCACGATCCCCCACTTCGCAGCCGCGGCTCGAGGCTTCGCCCCGCTCCGCGAGAGCGCCCACTCAGATAAACGGATCCGGCGGGTTTGAGCCTCCTATGCTTAATGTACGGCAATAAAACTGCGAAGTTACAATGAAAAACTTGTAGCGTACGAATCGTACTGTACTCGTACTGGATATTGTCAACCTGTAACTGTGATCACAATGAGTGCTACAGTTAAAAAAAGTTGCCTATGCATAGTTATTAGTTTATCTGTTAGTTGTTATTATTGATATATGAACACTTCAGCGAGAGATCTCTTTCATTAAGCAGGTTAGTCGCAGAACCCATGACAGCCAATGAGGCAACCGATGACACCCCGAGGGGGAACTAAGTTCATCAGGCGCGAAAGCGCTCGCGCGCACATCGGCGTGCTTGGCAAAATAGACGTTCCCTCGTTCATTCGACGCCAACGACGGGACAAGTAAGGCACAGCCGGCGCCAGGAGGTCCAAGATGTTCATGAGAATAAATAACTACGGCAACGCCGCGACAACACACACCCCTACGGAATACAACTAAGCTTGTGAGCGAGCTAGCTTTTCTTCTATATGGCTGCTACCACTGGTACTCGCGAAAAATACTTTTGAAGAATGCTGGTGGCCATAATTCTTTTTTTTTTGCGACAGGGCCATCCCCCTGTCAGCGAGGGGGGCGATGCAGAAATCTGAGGGGGAGGTCAGGACATCCGGACATCCCCCCTGGATCCGCGCCTGGTGCCGCCAACGAGTGGAACAGCGCTTCTCAGCTTTCGAACGCCGTCTTCTTTTTAACGGATACTGCGGTGATGTGGTTCGACAATCATGAGGAAACGTTAACGACATGGGGCAGATTTGTTTCGGAAATCAAAGAGCGATTCGGCGACTCCGCGACGAAAAAGAAAAGGACAGAACAGACGCTACTGCAACGCGCGCAAGTGCCAGGGGAAACCTGCACAACCTACATTGAGGCAGTAATAAAACTGTGTAGGATGGTAGATTCTGGAATGTCTGAGGAAGACAAAGTCGGGCACATCCTAAAAGGAGTTGCCGAGGATATTTACAGTTTCCTCATCGCAAAAGACACCCTGGCTTCCGTCACCGACGTCATTCGGCACTGTCGCACTTTCGAGCAACTGAAGACGAGGCGCATCACGCCGAAGTTTGGCAGGCTAGCCAATGTGACGACAGTTGCAGGCGTAGAGCGCAACCAGCTCTTCGATCTTGTATCAACGATCCGACAAATAGTTCGGGAAGAACTCAGCCTGCACGCGCAAGTGACACACCAGGCACTCATAGCTTTCGCTTACCACCAGATTTAGAGTCAAACGTGGCATCCTTTCCCCCGTATCCTGCGGCAAGGGGCATTGAGGATTATGAACTCGCGCCCCGACAGCAGCCACGTCTATACGACAGAGGCCCTACTTATGACGCTCAGCCACAACGAGAACAGCCGCGTTTTTACCCCCGAAGCCCTGTGACTTCTGTAAGGCCGCGCCAAAAACAGCACCGACCCTAGTACCACGACGTGGTTTATAATCGATATAATGGATTTCAGCGAGCAGCAGACACACATTATTCACATGACAACGAACTTTCTCGCCGCCCGCAACAGGCTAGCATTCGCTTCGAGGAAGATGCTGTCAACCGCGACCCTCCCGTGTGCTACAACTGCGGTTCCACAGGCCATATTGCTCGGTATTGTCGCCAAGGCCGTCAATCCCGAAGGACACCACCGATGTTCTCGCCACCCGGAACCCGTACTTCATATGACTTGCGGACGACCGATTTGCTTCCAATGGACCGCTTCTCGCGCGCGACTAGACGCAGCGATTCACCAGCATCTGAGCGTAGTTTGACGCCACCGAATAACCGTCCCCGTCGCTCTCCGTCCCCTCGGCGCCGTTCTTCCTCCCCACCGCCGGGAAACTAGCATCCGCGGCCAATGGAGGTGAGGTCGCCGGACGGTCTTTGGAAGAAATACCTCTGCCTGTTGTGATGCACAAAAACAAAGTGAATGTGTTGATTGACGGAATACCGACCATGGCGTTAGTTGATACTGGAGCAACTGTGTCTGTGATGAGCCTCGCTTTCAAAAACCGTCTAGGCCACAAAGTTATGTTTTCCTGGAACGACGGTATTACCTTTCGTGGAGTAGGCGGCGAGTGGCTTCATCCCCTTGGTGTTTGTGCTGTGAGTGTTTTGTTGGCTGGGAAAGTGTTTGTGTGGGAATTCCTTGTTCTTTCTCGTTGTTCACACGATGTTATTCTTGGTATCGATTTTCTTAAACAATGCGGTGCTTCCGTGGACTGTGGTTGTGGCGAAATATCGTTGAACAAGTTATTTATATCAGCACGTCCCGAACAAAGCTCGCGTGGCGAAGACAGGGACACAGACACGCTCAGTGTTCTTGTTGAAGTGATTGCACCATCGTGGTGCCTGACGCCAGTTCCTGTTTTTGCAACTACTGTTGACGCTGGTTGTGCTGACCTTGTAGTTAGGCCACTCCGCATAAACTGTGCTAAAAAAGTATACTTGTGCCCTGCTCTGTCGTATGCATGACGAAAGGAGTCGCCACATTGTGGGCGCTGAACTGTTCATCCACGCCGGTTGTCCTCCCTCGCGGTATGAAAATCGCTCTATTCGATGAAGCCGCATGTAGCTCAATAGCGGCACTAACTGCGGACGTCTCTACAGCTTGCTCTCCTTGTGATAATCGCCATTCTGAAGAGTTATTGCTTGGCATGATCAGCAAGGCTCTCTGTACATCGGAACGGCAAGCACTGGTACAGGTCCTTGCCAGGCATGAGGCTGCATTCGACTTCATGCATGGAGATACACCCCTTCATTTACCGTCGTCCCGCGCTCGTCACCAAATAGATACCGGCTCAGCACACCCCATCCGCCAGAAGCCCTACCGAGTGTCATCCACCGAGCGCAAAGTTATTGCAGAGCAAGTCAAGGAGATGATGAACAAAGGTGTCGTTCAAGAGTCGTCTAGCCCATGGGCAGCCCCAGTAATCCTGGTCAGGAAAAAAGATGGCTCCTGGAGATTCTGCGTGGATTACAGACGTCTAAACGCAGTGACAAAGAAGGATGTCTATCCGCTACCACGAATCGATGACGTCATTGATTGCTTACACGCTGCTTCGTACTTCTCCACACTTGATTTGCGATCAGGGTATTGGCAAATACCTATGGACACTGCCGACAAGGAAAAGACTGCTTTCGTGACTCCAGATGGCCTATTCGAATTTAATGTTATGCCTTTTGGCCTTTGCAATGCTACTGCCACATTCGAAAGATTCATGGACACAGTACTATGTGGTCTAAAGTGGGAGATATGCATGTGTTACCTCGAGGATATTGTAATATTTGGCCGCACGTTTGAACAACATAACCAACGCCTCAGCCTTGTTCTAGACTGCATCGAAAAAGCTGTACTGGTTCTAAACTAAAAAAAATGTAGGTTTGGCGAACGCCAAACACTGGTCCTCGGACACTTAGTCGACAAGGATGGCGTGAGACCCGATCCTCGATCCTCGTAAGATTGAAGCGGTGAGTGCCTTCAAGCCACCGCTGTCAGCACGAGAACTTCGCTCATTCATTGGCCTATGTTCGTATTTCCGTCGTTTTGTTCTCCGGTTTGCCGACATCGTTTACCCATTGACAAGTATTTTGCGACAAGATGCGGCCTTCAATTGGACACCAGAGTGTGACGCTTCATTCTCTCAATTTAAGTTTGTACTAACATCAACACCCCTCTTGCGTCACTTCAATCCATCTTGCCTGACTGAAGTTCACACTGATGCTAGTGGTATCGGGATATGAGCGGTGCTTGTACAACGTCACAGTGGCGCAGAACATCTCGCATATGCCAGCCGTTGCCTGAGCAAATCTGAACGCAATTATACGGTTACGAAACAAGAATGCCTGGCAGCTGTTTTCGCTGTACAGAAGTTTCGGTGTTATCTTTTCGGTAGACCATTCAAGATTATCACCGACCATCATTCTTTAAGCTGGCTGGTCTGTTTGCGTGATCCCTCTGGTCGCCTCGCACGTTGGGCGCTGCGCCTCCAGGAATACGACTTTGTGGTGTCGTACAAGAGTGGCCGTCGTCACGCTGACACAGACTGCATCTCTCGGATTCCTCTTGCAACTACTGACTGCGATGCTGAGAATTTTGACGACTGCCTCGCTGCTGTTACTTGTACGTTCCCTGACGCGGCCGACTTTCAGCGAGAACAACGGAATGATCTTACCCTCGATCCGCTTTTTGTTGCCACCCGTACTTCTCAAGGCAGCGGTCGCTTTACTGTCCGTGATGAGTTGCTCTACAAAACTAATTACTCCGGGCATGGAGCGCATTTTCTGCTTGTGGACCCCGAGAGCCTCCGCTCCGACGTTCTACGCGCCATGCATGACGATGCGACATCCGGACATTTCGGCTTCGTGCGAACGCTACACCGCACGCAGGAGCGCTTTTGCTGGCCCAAGATGTAAGAAACAACCAAGCGCTATGTCGCTAGTTGTGAAACGTGCCAACCTCACAAGCGACCGACCACCGCAGCCCCGGGTCCCCTTCGGCCATTGACACCGCCTAGAACGCCGTTCGAGCAAGTAGGCATTGACCATTTGGGTCTATTCCCGTTATCCAACAACAAGAACCGTTGGATAATTGTCTGTGTCGACCATCTTACATGGTATGCCGAAACTGCAGCCATACCCTCTTCCACCGCTGCTTGCGTGGCGGTCTTCCTGCTGCGTTCCGTGGTCCTTCGTCATGGCCCACCACGTGTTATCATCAGCGACCGCGGTCGCCAGTTCACTGCTGATGCCATTGAAGAGTTACTTCGTCTGTGCACTTCACAGTTCCAGCATTCCACGCCGTATCATCCACAGACCAATGGCCTCGTTGAAAGGACGAACATAACGCTGACCAACATGCTTGCCATGTACGTCTCCTCCAATCATAAGAACTGGGACGACGTGCTACCCTTCATCACTTACGCATATAACACGGCGAAACACGAAACCACGAACTATAGCCCATTTTATCTCCTGTATGCAAGGTTACCGCGAAGCCCTCTGGACACTTTCTTACCCTTCGTTCTGCACAATGACGATTCTGTATCGAAGACATTGTGTCTCGCCGAAGAAGCCCGTCGAATAGCTCGTCTTCGTACTCTGGCCTCGCAAAGTCGTTCGAAAGAGCGATACGACGACTGTCACGTACAAGTATCGTTCGAAAAAGGTGACTTGGTCCTTCTTTGCACACTGCAACGCAAGCGTGGGTTGTGCCAAAAGCTCTTGTCACAATATTCAGGCCCATTTGTAGTTGTGGACCGCCTGAGCGAACTCACTTACGTAATAGCTCGCCTGCTGTGCAATGGTCGGCGATCAAGCGGAACTCAGCTGACTCATATTGCTCGCCTGAAGCCTTTCTACCCTGCTTGTCCATCCTGACTCACCCGACGGGCTTCGTCTGATTGCGGGGAAATATAACGGATACGAAAGGCAGGCACAAAAAGAGAGAAGACGAAGAGAACGAAGAGCTCGAGAGGCCGGACTGCGCTACGATCACGCTCCGATCATCGTCCATCTCCCTGTAAATAAAACCATTTCTTCACAACTCTTTGCAACCATATATATATATATATATATATATATATATATATATATATATACACTACGGACAGACATTCCACACTTTTGCAACTATATGTTGAGCTTGCAAGACTAAGCCACCCAAAGTTAACAGTGGACTGTCTGAGGCCGAGCAGTGGTATTTTGCATGGACTAGCACAAAACATACGATGATAAATACCGAAGTACTAAATTACGAAATTGGGACTCATCACGCAAACGAGCTAAATAATTTGGTCTAGAGATAGTGATTGCGTTGCATTTTCAAACAGGCTATTAAAGATTAAAAATTTAACTATAGTGTCTTACGAGCCAAAACCAACATCTGATTCTGAGACACGTCGTAGTAAAGGACGCTGGATTAAGTTGGACCACCTGGGGCTCTTTAACGTACATCCAAATCTAAGTACACAGGTGTTGTATTTCGCTCCCATTGAAATGCGGCCGCCGTGGCTGGGACTTGATCCTTGGTCTTTTTGTTTATGACTAGATTTGTGAAAGTTCCAAACAGGGTCCCCTATATAAAGGGTGATGATTTTTAAGTTTTACATAATTCTTAAAGATAGCCTGTTGCAGATATCATAATTCTAGTCCTTGAGGTGTATTAGTCAGAGACGCGGACATTACTTTCATGGCAAACCGTAACACATATACAGCTAATTACCAAAATTTTACTAATCTTTTTAATTAATTACTTTATGGCACATATTGCAATTTACGAATTGTAGCCGGTGAGTTTCCAAGGCATATACACTTGGAATGAATTTCCAGAATGACGTCAGTTTGGAGATATGCACCAACAAACTTGCCCTAAAAATACACTGTTGTTCCACGTACATATTTAACAAAATGCTATCTTCTGCATTGAAGCACAAAAGTAACTGGAACGTCCATGTATTTCGTCCCACACTTTGGGAAATATCTCGAAACTGGTGTCATCCTGGAAATCCATTTCAAGTGCATACATCTTGCAAGCTCTCCGGCTACCATTCGTTAATTGCAATATGTGCTCTGAAGTAATCAGTTCAGAGGTCAATTACTGAAATTTTCGTTAACTAATTGAATATGTGTTTCGATTTCTTGTGCTAGTAACCTGCCTCTTCAAATAGTCCAGCTCAAGGACAAGAATCATGCTGTCTGCCACAGGCGATTTTTAAAAATTCCATAACACTTCAAAATGATCACCCCATATTTTTATTTTCTAATAGTGCATGACTTGTGTTCTGCATGGACACTTTAGCATGGCTACCTTGTTTAGTTGAACATCGTGCAAGCAGTGATTTTTCATTCTACCCTGTGCAAAATATTAAGCCAGGAATGTAACATGCTGCAAATGGAGCCACGATTAATTACCTTCCCTGATCATATCCAACAGTTGCAACTTTAGGTGAAATAAGTCATGCTTTTTCATGTTCAAGTGCCTTGTTCTCAGATATCAATTGGTCTCCCATCGTGTGGTCCCCCAAGCTGAGGTCATTTGAAATTGCATTTAATTGCACTTCAAACAGCATATCGCTCTTATTTAAAAAGCACATCCTATTGCAGTCACTGTCCAGATATAAAATACTTGTCTGCATCCAGCTGTGAAGTAACAGAACATTATCTGAGGAAAAAGTCCAATTCTTCTATTGAATTGGGCTGCATACTCGGAACACTACTATGCAGTTGCAGACAGGACTGTAGTGTAGCAAACGTAACAGGGTGAACCGACATAAAGGAGCAAAACTGCGTGAACTTCAAATCATTATTCTCTCTGAGGTACCATGCTTTCCAGTTATAACATGGGGATCAAAATAAAGCAACTGGCAAGCAAATCTGCATTTCATTCCAGGAAATAACACTATTATGCTACGTTGCAAGGTGCACACTACATTCCCTTCGAATGCGAACGTATGAACTTACCACGAGTTGCTAATTGTATTGGTGTATTGTTGATCGAGAGTGGTAGAACGGGACATGTACGCCTCAGGCTAGAGCTCTTGTTTCGACAAGAAGACTTGTCTGGTGGAACAAGGAATGTCTCAAGTCCATTTGTTCCTTTGTAAAGGTGTTGGCTCCAGCTTGAGACCTTCTTTGTTGAACAACTCTTGATCACTAATGTTGCAACCTTCCTGTTTGCCCTCCTCTTATTCAGCCTATTGCTGCACACAGGAGCTGCATTTTCTTTTAAAAATTAATATAAAATATTAATGAGCTCAAAGGCTATGTGCGTGGCCGTGTCTGCAAGTACAAAATTTTTTTTTTCAATGAATGACAGTTTTTGTGCCTTTCTTGAGCATTCAATAGGGAAGAACCAAAAATTAAGCTAACAGACTGGCTATGCCAACAAATAAGCATGAAACAGGGTAAATCAAGCTCCCTATGGATGTGGAGTGCCATTTAATTTCACACCAAGCTTGGGGTCAGCAGGACTTCTTCCTAAAATTGAGAAAATATGTGTAATGAAATACACATTAAAAGTATTCTCTTCATAATCTGGAAAAAAAGGCTATTTGGTAATTTATATTTAGGTGGCAACAGCTCCAAGACCACAGATTAAGTAAGGACTTATAGAAAATGACACAACGTGCTGAATAACAACTGATTTAATTTTACAACAAACAGTCAAGTACTCTGGAATTCTTTATTCTTTATTCAAACAAAACTCGCAGCGCCATTGGCATTATTGCGAGGGGCATAATACAGAGAAAAACAAATCAACAGAATTTTGGCTCACAACCTCAGCCGGTAACAAATTCCACTCCGATATGGTCCTCGGAAAGAAAGAAAACTTAAAAAGGTTAGTCCTGGGGGCATATTCCCGAACTTTGAACACATGGTCTCTTCGGGTGGATAAGTAATATGGAGGACGCAGATATGATGAGGCCTTGATTCCAGTTTGATTATGATATATAGTGTAAAAAAGCTTGAGAGGAAGATTCTTGCGGCGTTCGCTTAGAGGAGTCCATCCTAGATTTCTTTTTAATTCCGTTGCACTATCAAACCGATTGCACCGCCCCAGGACATACCTTGCAGCGCTAGACTGAATGCGTTCCAACGCTTTTATTCGTACGGAATGGGACGGATCCCACACAGGGCAGCCGCACTCAAGTAATGGCCTTACGTAGGCTTTGTATGCAGCCTCTTTGACGTGACTTCCCACGTGCTTGAGATTCCTTCGAAGGAAACCAAGTGAAGCTCCGGCCTTGCGCACAATGCAGTCAATGTGCTCGGACCATGATCCATCCTCAGATAAAGTCACTCCGAGATACTTATACGAAGATTCCTGGCGAACAACTTGATTATCTAGATAGTAGCGATACCGCAGTTTATTAACTTTTTTTGTGAAGCTGACATGCACGCATTTATTAATGTTCAAATTCATTCTGTTTAAACTGCACCACATTTTGATACGATGTAGATCTTCCTGCAGCTGTATGCAATCCGCCCCACTTTCCACATTACAGTACAGTGCACAATCATCAGCGAACAGACGTACAGTGGACTTGATTTCATTAGAAATATCATTAATAAAAATAAGGAAGAGCAGAGGTCCGAGTACGGAACCCTGTGGAACCCCAGACGCTACATCAACACACGGAGAACATTTACCATTCAGAACAACTTGCTGTTTCTGTGATGTTAAATAGTCCATTATCCATTTTTAACAGAGTTATCAATATTAATGTAAACAAGTTTCTGTATTAATAGCTGATGCGAGACAGTGTCAAAGGCCTTCTGAAAATCTAAAAATAAACAATCAATCTGTCCTCTACAATCGAGACTGGAGGCTATATCGTGGTAAAATTCGAGTAGCTGAGTTGTGCAAGAAAAACCTTTTCGAAATCCGTGCTGTTGAGTATTTAGAAATCCTATTGACGTAATGTGCTTAATTAAGGCCGTATAAATAATGTGCTCGAAAATCTTACAACACTGTGGGGTCAGAGATATAGGTCTATAATTACACACGTCTGCTTTGCTACCTTTTTTAAAAATTGGTACTACGTGCGCTAGCTTCCAGTCGTCAGGTAACTGGCCTTCACTGAGAGACTTGTTGTATATTACAAAAAGGTATTTAGCTACCTCTCGAGAGCAGTTTTTCAAAATTCTAGGAGATATACCATCCGGTCCTGTAGCTTTACATTCTTCTATGTTATCAAGAAGCTTTATTATACCTTCCATGGAAATTAATATAGGCTCCATTGCTGCGTATTTCTCTGGCGATGGTCGAAGCGAAATCGGAGGCTCCGCGGTGAATACAGATTTGAAGAAATCATTAAATACGGCAGCTTTTTCAACGTCATCGGTAATTATCCTACCATTATGTTTTAAATCTGGAAGCCCAGAACACTCCGCACTGCACCTCTTAAAAAACTTCCAAAACTTCTTATTATTATTATTGAAATCAGTGGCTAAGCTTTGAAAATAACGGTCTTTACACTCCGCTAATTTAGTTTTTACAGTGCCGTCAGATTCCGTAATTTGTTTAGAGAGGATAACGTTTTCCTTTTGAAATGTTCTGAATACGCTCTTTTGCGTCGTCGGACCAGTCGTAGTAGGTCGCCATTGATCCATGGCTTTCCCTTTCGCTTTACTTTGTTACTTCGAACACAAGGGACGTAAATTTGGGTGAGTGAGAGTATACGATTCTTAAAGATCAACCATAGCTCATTAGTATTTAGGGAATCAGCTATACACTCGAACGATAAATAGTGGTCGCTCAACTGTTTTGAAATTTCAGTGTAGTTTGCTTTGTGGTAAAGGTAAATTGTACGGGACTCACTAATTTTGGGGGGCGGAGAAGCAATAGCCAATCTAGCAACAACAACGTCATGTTCACTTATACCAGGAATAACACTCACGTTTGACAAAAAAATCCGGGACATCGCAAAACAACAAGTCAAGAAGATTGGGGCCCCTTGTTGGCTGAGAAACATACTGATAAAAACCAAGAGAATCTGACAATGTTTTCAATTGACCATGGGCTCCGATATTAGAGTTCAACACACAATGACCTTTATTCCACGTGACACCAGGAAGGTTAAAATCACCACCTAGTATAATGCACTCATTAGAAAATGTTCGTGCAATTTTACGCAGCTGGTTTAATATGTTAGATTCAGAAGCAGGCGGGCGATAGAAGGCTCCTACAACAAACTTTATGCCATCGTTTTGTGTAATTCGACACCAAACGGACTCTGTAGGGTTCTGGTCAACGCGAAGCGCGCAACTTTGAAGCGATGCCTTTACGAGCACAAAAACACCACCGCCATGCGAAGATCTGTCCCTGCGATATGCGGTGAAATCGCTGGGAAAGACCTCGTGGTCAGCTACCGTAGGATCAAGCCAAGATTCAGTGCCAATAATAATATCAGCACCTACGCTGTTTATCAACCCTTCTAGTTCACCGACCTTATTTTTTACACTTCGGCAGTTGGTTACCAACAGGACGAGACTACGTGGCTGCTTCACAATGCGATTGCGTCACTTTCGCCTGCTGTATCGCACTATCTCATGTGCTTCAGAGTTCCATGTAAACGTTGCACCATCAATAATCAGCCTGTCATGAATAAGCTTAACAGAGTGCCCGCCTTGTTCTCTTTTTGCTTTGGCGTATTCCCATAGATGCTTTCTTTTTAAGCGTACTTCATGAGAATAATCATTATTGAGAGACAAGCCGGTGTCTTTTAGTTTATGCGCATGTTTGAAAAGTTCGTTTTTTACATTATAATCATAGAGCCGTAAGATAACTGGTCGTTTACCGGTTTGCTTTTTAGTACCGACTCGATGAATTCGTTCTACGCAAGCTACCTTTACGCCCATCTTACTAGAGAACACATCGTCGATCACCTGCTTTCTTAGCGACGCTGGCGTTTCTTCATCTGTTTCCTTCAGCCCATAGATAACTAGATTATTTCGCCGGCTGCGATTTTCCAGGTCGTCAATTTTAGAGTGTAATGCTGCAAAATCTTGGGACATTTGCTTAACCGCCTTTTCACAGTGGTCAAATTGCGCACTATATGACGACATACACTTCAGTTCGCTTTCAAGGGAATTCAGACGCGAGTCTGTACGGGCAATGTAGTCGTCAAGCTTTACAGAGACTGCGCCTATCTTTTCGAGAATTTCTTTTTGGCCATTAATGAGCATATTGAGAAGTTGATCGTCAGGACCAGGATTCAATTCCACATCACCGCTGAGTAATAGCACAAGCATACATAAGCTATCGAAACAGTCGGCAATGCACACACAAAGAGCACTTGGGCAAGGCAGCACCACCAGGCACCTATAACTCGTTTTGTATTTAGAATAAGAAGGATATGCACCTACCTGCAGTACAAACAGGAGCGGATTTAGCTGTGGCCGCATGCTGACGGTGCCACCTTGCCCAATGACGAAAGGAAAGATGGGGTCGTGACACAGAGCATTCGCTGACGTTGACGATGTGGCTGCCGTTGGACCCATGGAAATACTCGAAAAAAGGCCGCAGCAGGGATAGTCCGGTGGTACTTCGGTGAAGTTCAGGGCAGAAAAGCCTCTATTGAAGCCTGCAGTGGTGAGCGTGGTCAGGGGAGGCCCAGCAACTGTTTCATCTCGTGCACATGTGCTGAACGATAGGACCTGCAGTACAAACAGGAGCGGATTTAGCTGTGGCCGCATGCTGACGGTGCCACCTTGCCCAATGACGAAAGGAAAGATGGGGGCGTGACACAGAGCATTCGCTGACGTTGACGATGTGGCTGCCGTTGGACCCATGGAAATACTCGAAAAAAGGCCGCAGCAGGGATAGTCCGGCGGTACTTCGGTGAAGTTCAGGGCAGAAAAGCCTCTATTGAAGCCTGCAGTGGTGAGCGTGGTCAGGGGAGGCCCAGCAACTGTTTCATCTCGTGCACATGCGCTGAACGATAGGACCTGCAGTACAAACAGGAGCGGATTTAGCTGTGGCCGCATGCTGACGGTGCCACCTTGCCCAATGCTTCATAAAAGCCATCAAAAACCTAAGAAGCTGGGAGCCCTTACACACAATAATGTATGTGCATGGAAAATGCACCTGGGGTGCTATGCAGGATGCGCCGAGTTTCTCGTTCACACGAGTTTCACCCGAGTTTGCTCGATGGCAGTCAGTGAACGGAGATAGCAAGGAACGTGCAAGAACAGCAGGCAAAAAGAAATGTCGAGATAAAGCCGCGTATGACAACATGAGCGCACCCTGCGCGACACAGTGATTCCGTGCTTCAAGCACAGAAGACTGCGCAGCAAAACGTGCCAGCGCCGCGTATTGTTATCAACGTACTATAACCATTTAGCAATACCGTGACTGTACCGCTGTCTATCTGCACACTTGCCGTGAGCCACTTGCCACGCCTTTCTAGGGCGCGTAAAGGGCGTGCCTCCTCTTTCGAACATTATCTTTCTATCCTCCGTCGAATGCGAACAGGGCACATGCGGTGCATTGTTGCGCCTACACTTTCCCTCAATCGATTACGTTCAAATACAACAAATAAAATAAGAAACACATTATTTATTGAAGTATCTGTTTTTCGTTTGGAATGCTATAAATGTTCGATGACAAACAGAGATTGAGAGAATTATTAAATTTTGCACTGTTTGCCGCGAGTGGCGGAAGCCTCCGCGATGCATTGCAAACAAGAGCGCGCTGCCCAGTGACACAATTCATCGCTTGTCATCGATTGCCCAGTGAAGGTGCCTCCATTCGCATGTATACGAAGAGTTTGAGTGTGTTGTTCTCTCCAATGTGCTTGCCGATTGCCTCTGCTGCTTAGCTAACAGCGATCGCATATGGATGTTTAACGACAGCGCAGCAATCGCATTTTGACGGGTGATGGCTCCTGTGTGCAGTTAGGAAATTAAACTTCGAACGCAGGAAGGGGTTGCAACTATTTATTGTGCCGTGCTTGTGATAAAGAAATGCCATCGCACTGTGTTTAAAAGAGCGAGCGTACTAGGCGCTAACCATGTTTGCGACACTGCGGATCTGATACATCACCGATGACAAATTAGCCATCTCAAACAACAGCTGCGATACCTTGACGTTGGAAAACACTACGCACTGCTCAGCATCGTCATCCACCACGGCTCATCGACGCCTTGCAAGCAGCTACAGTGTCGTTCCGATAATTATTTGCTGTGCGCTACGTCGCTACAATGCAGACAATGAACCATGTTGTGGGGCCATCACAGCCTAAGAAGATAGATGCATAAGCCAGCGAAAGTCGCCGCTTTGTTATAGATACTGGTTCTCAGTACATCACCGATGACAGTGTGATGTGCGTTATTTCTGTCGGCGGTCAAGATTGTTGATGCCTCTCATTCCGCACCACGTCGCTGTTGCCGGAAAATAAGTTGGGCGTGGCCCAACCGTGGCGGGTGCGCGCACAAGAGTTACATGCTTCGCGCGGGGTGGGACGCATGGTTTTGATTGACAGGCGAACTCGGGCCAAACTCGTACATCGCGAAACCCCCCTCGAGTTGAACTCGGGAACATGATGGCGGCAGCAGCAGCCTGTGTAATCGCATCCAGTGGCAGCAAGCGTCAATATGACCGTCTGGAACCGTTCACCTACATGTCCGACGTAGACTTTCAGCGTCATTTTTGCCTTTCTAAAACGTGATTGCGCTGGCTGTGTGACGAGTTAGGCGAAGGCCGTCGTCTGCGGAGATAGGGTGGCGGGCAAATGATGCTTTCCCAGCGCAGACTGCTGTGACTAGGCTGCGGAGGAATAGTTCGTGCGATCGCTTCGGCTCTCTCCTGTTTCAAGCAAGCTCGTCCACCGCGCCCCAGCCCCAGGCCAGGTCCGGCGTCGTCATCGGAGTAATGGAGCACCTGCGAGCACCTGGGTTTCAACCCGGACCAACCAACCTGCGCAGGCGAAGTAGTCACATTATATTGGAAGATTTAGAATGGACGCCGGGCTGCCTTCCGGTGCAACAGGTGCCGAAATCAGTTTTCGCAGGTACACGGTACCCCTGCACTTCACGGGCAGAGAGGCGAAGGAAGTTACTGCGCCAACACGGACCGCCTCGGCCGTCCGAACGACCACCTCTCCACGCGGCAAATGATTTGGCTCACATACTGCGTGAACAAAAGCGTAGACATATGGATGTTAAAAGAGACCGTAGACTTGTTTCCTCTATCGGAGCACGCCATCGCCGACTGGAGGAGCTACCCCGTAAGGTCGCGAGGGACGAGCTGCTGGCGCGAGCTCCACTCGTTGGCCCCGGGAAGACAGCGCAAATTGATGAGTGCCTTCTTCGCGGTGAGCAAAAGTGCAATCGAGGCCGCCTATTGACGGACGACAGACAAAGTTCCGCCGAGCCGCCAAAATTACGGTGGTATTAAAGATAGTGGCCCATGGGTCTTCGGCATGGTCTGCTTGACCTCAGGGGTGCTGCTACATTTCAAGGTCGACCGACGAAAGGCAGCGACGCTAGGCGCCATTATTGCAGCCAATGTTCAACCGGGGACCATTATTCACAGTGACGAATTGGCCGCATACAACTGTATCCCAAATTTAGTGGATGCTAACGGGGCTATGCCTCAATCTGCATTGAGAGACAGTCAACCACAGCGTGCACTTTGTGGAAACCAACACGGGCGTTCACACGCAAAAAAATAGAAAGTTATTGTCAAACAGTGAAGCGCCACCTCGTCAGCAGTGGGTACAGAGTAACTGCACTCATGCTGGAGTCCCACCTGGGATGAATGTGGTGGCACTCAACGGCCACGTGCGCTGCAAACACCCTTTCTTGCGTT
Organism: Dermacentor silvarum; assembly: GCF_013339745.2. Classification (NCBI taxonomy): domain Eukaryota; kingdom Metazoa; phylum Arthropoda; class Arachnida; order Ixodida; family Ixodidae; genus Dermacentor; species Dermacentor silvarum. The sequence continues at coordinate 304,315,603 of NC_051154.1, forward strand.
TGTTAGAAGCCACGGATCGCTCGGGCTACCCAGTATAAAGAGTCTTTCCTGCGGTTGTTAGAAGCCATCGCTCGGCGCTAGCCAGTATGAAGGTGCGTCACAATGTAAAAGAAAATTAAGCGTAGTTTTTTTTATCCTTGCATGAGTGTTTTCCGACATTCCTGATTGCTTACATGGTAAGCGCGCGGCAGACCACTTCTGCGCTAGCCGATGCTCCCTTCGTCTCGCAGCCTTACTTTAGTGCGAGCAACGAGCGATCTGTTGAAATCCCAATGTAAAAATCAGGCGCACACCAATCTGTGCTCGGAAATGGGAGCGCAAGCACGTAGCGAGCCGCACCAATTGAATCCAGAGGAAAGAGAAAGAGCCCCGAGCGATCTGTACAAAGCCCAGTGCGAAAACCAAGCCCACACCAATCTCTGCTCGGAAATGCTAGCGCAAGCACGTAGCGAGCCGCGCCAATCCAATCCAGAGGAAGAAAGAGGAGGGCGAGCGTGCCCTCGTGGTATAACGCGAAACGATTAAGCTACAAATTAGTCTAATACACATTCAGTGTACAACTTGTAAACTTTAAAAGACCTATACCCTACGGTAAAGTGACTAATATCATTGTACTAAATGCATTTATACGATAACTTGCTTCTGCCTTTAATGCACTCGGTGGAACGACAAACAAGTGAAAGAATGCACGACCATGCACCAACCGTATGATCACGGGAGCCCCAGTTTGTCGACCGCCCATATGGCAACGCCCAAGGGATGATGGCCACCCAGAGTGAATCTAGATAAGCCAATGAAACTGGAGGTGTGCCGATGGACAAACTTTGTCTTGTTACCATTAGTGCTTTAATCTTGGGGCGTCGCCAGAGCTCGTGAAGATCCCGAGTTTCGCCAAACTCGGGGCATCCTGCATACCACCCCTGATCATCGGTTTGCAAACAAGTATGCCATTTCCTTATCAGCTCACAAAACAGGTGCTACACTGAAACATTTTTCCTTCAATTTGGCAATTCTGGGGGCCTTGATTATTGCTCGGGTGAGTTGGTTGCTGCTCTTACTGCTTTAGAGTGCGGTGAAGTGCAATAGACGGGACAAGGTGAGGCGAGACAGACGGTACAAGCGCAACTGACAGCTGAACGTTTATTGGAAAATTTCGCTGCAGCAGGACATGCACCCAAGACACCCCTAAGCCAGCAACAAACAGAGCAGGCGCAAAAGAACAAAGAAATATGGCAAAGATCGCTAACAACGCGTCCACAATCTCTTATGAACTTATGGTAATTGGGAAGCATATGTATGCTGTCAACTACGCTCAACGGGCCCAAGAGGCATAAAAAAGAAAACAGAAATGGAAGAACTAGCTGAGCTGTGGCTAACTATGAATCGCACTTCTTTGGTTAAACTGCCCCCAAAAGCCACAATAACAGACGTATCAGATCCAGAATTTTCAATTAACACCGCTTTGAAACGTTCACATTCTAATTTTGTTTTTCCACGGCCAACAACTTCTGCATTCTTCAACCGCGAATAGTAACCGCAACTTTTGCACTGCAAGGCAAGATCCCACATTTCTCCTTATTTCAAACACCTAAAGTGCTGTTGCAGCCTGTCGCTCAGGCACTGGTCAGTCTGTCCTAAGTAAACACGACTGCAGCTTAAAGAATCCTGTACACGTCAAAATGAGCACATGGAACATACTGATACTCACGTTTCGTTGTACAGTATTTCCTAATTTGACTACCCGCGACGCATTTGCACAATTGTGTCAACATGCATGGCGCAGAAAACTCAAGATCCACCCATACTACTTCCCTGCAACTTTCCTTAAGTTGCACAAAACCTCAGCAACACATCCACCCCCTCAAGGTGGCAACGCTTATGTGCATAAGGTTTCAAACAACTTAATGAAAGTCACAGGGAAGTATGGGGAGGTTCCTGTGTTTCCTGCGCCATGCAAGTTGGCACAACTGTCCAAACGCATCACGGGTAGTCGAGTAAAGAAATACTGTATGACGAAAGACGAGTATCAGTATGTCCCATGCGCTACTTCTGTCATGTACAGAATTCCTTTAAGCAGTGGTCATGTTTACTTGGGACAGACTGACCAGTACCTGAACGACAGGCTGCGACAGCACTTCAGGTGTTTGAAATAAGGAGAAGGGTTTGGCTCTTGCCTTGGACTGCAAAAGTTGAGGTTGCTATACGTAGTTGAAGAATGTGGAAGTTGTAGGCCGTGGAAAAACAAAATTAGAATGCGAGGTTCTCGAAGCATTGTTAATTGAAATGCTCGATCTGATGCACGCGTTAGCGTGGCTACGGTGGCACTTTAAACAAAGAAGCGCGATTCACAGGTAGCCACAGCTAAACTAGTTCTTCTACTTCTGCTTTTTTTTATGTCTCTTGCACCAGTTGTGCGCAGTTGACAGCGTACACATGCTTCCCAATTATCACATTTGAAGAAGAGATTGTGCACACGTTGTTTGCAATTTTTACTGTATTTCCTTGTTTTTTGTGCCTGCTCTGTTTGTTTCTGGTTTCTGGTGTCTGGGCGCATTGTCCTGGTGTAGGAAAATTTCAAATAAACGTTCGCAGTTGTCCGTAGCACTTGGCCCGTCTGTCTCACCTCACATTGTCTCATCTATTGCACTTCACCGTATTCTAATATGCATCACCAACTGGCCCAACGTTCTACTGTTCTGAAGTTATTACTGCTACTTCGCACTTGCCAAAGTCAGGCCGGCAGCCATACTGCATACAATGTATAGCTATATGAACTGGCAGCTCATGTCATGGATTTATTCGGGCTTAATGGCATCACAGAAAGTAAACGAAGACAATGACAAGCAGGACACAGGTACCTACTCTTAACTCTAGCTTTAATAGAAAACAGACATCACACATAGCACGTGGTGATATGAAGTGACGTCATTAATTCAAAAACAAATTCTTCATGCCATGTAACTGAGAATGAGCGATGCATTTGTCCTTTGCATTGTGAATCTGCCGAAGCTTAATTATCTTAGGTACTCTCTGGTCATAATATTTGTTCAACGCAGAAGTTTGGCCTAGTTTGTGATAACAGAACTTGGACATCATAACAAGCGCGAAGGAACGCGAACACAAAGAGACACATAGACTAGCGCCCGTGCAGTCTGTGTGTCTCTTTGGGTTCGCGTTCCTCCATGCTTGTTATGATGTCCCAGTTCCATAATTTTGGGCTATAACAAGTATTGTGGAACACATGAATGAACCCACATTTTTTGCAGTACGTCGCAATGTGCGGATGAGAGTTGTTGGGCACAAACAACTCTATTCACTCCAATCTCAAATTAATACAATGTCTGTCTACACAATGTAGGCATAAAAGATAGCCATGGCGGGCTGTACACAACCATCGTTGCACAGTTCACCGCCTCCTTCGAATTCTGCCACACGCAACAACCAAATTGTTTTCCTGGCTGCAGTTTTTTCTCACATCAGAGCAAATCTCTGTTTACAAGCTTCCTACAGAAAAAAAACAAAAAAAAACTTTTAGCCCATAGGGATCAGCTGCGCTATTGCCCACGAAAAAGCACAAAAGCATACGAAACAACTGCGACCATTTTTTACTTGGCTGATCTCATTCATTATATTCCATCATCATGCCTAATTTAGTTGTGCGAATCATTTTTTCACAGGCCCTTGTTAGGACGGTTGTATGCTGTGACAAATAATGCAGAAGTAAAAAAATGAAGAAGGTTGGTTGTGGCTAGCGGCATAATATCCATCCGGCAAACTAGGACCCAAGTGTTGTGTACAGTCTGGCGTTCTCAAAAGGTCGTGCCTACATTGGACAGATGGGATGCTGTATTAGTGCGAGATTGAAGGGAGCATGACTCATCTGTGTGAAACAACTTGCCATCACACATTGTGAAACACTGTAACAAATGTGGCTGCAGTACTGTGTTCAACAAAACTCACACTGTAGCCATGCATCATGACCAGACAACATGCGAGGTAATTGTGGCTTCTGAAATTTAAAAGGAATGAAAAATGCATCAGTCATCTATAAGTTGCACTGCATGAAAAATTTTAATAGATAACATCACGTCATGTCACCACTTGTTATTATATATTGTCCGTTTCTTGATTATAAAACTTGATGTCAGAGCTGAGGCTTTTATCATATGTGTACACCATCTTCATCATCTTCATCATCAGCCTATATTTATGTCCACTGCAGGACGAAGGCCTCTCCCTGCGATCTCCAATTACCCCTGTCTTGCGCTAGCGTATTCCAACTTGCGCCTGCGAATTTCCTAACCTCATCATCCCACCTGACTTTCTGCCGTCCTCGACTGCGCTTCCCTTCTCTTGGTATCCATTCTGTAACCCTAATGGTCCACCGGTTATCCATCCTACGCATTACATGGCCTGCCCAGCTCCATTTCTTCCGCTTAATGTCAATTAGAATATCGTCTACCCCCGTTTGTTCTCTGATCCACACCGCTCTCTTCCTGTCTTATTAGTATTACCAACCAGGCAGAATGTAGCTGTGATACCATATGTTCACAAGCTTTCACACAACCTGAAAAAGGTGGCACTGCGGTGCGACATAAAAGCTGTATTCACCGCTCCTAACAGGCTGTCCAAGCTCTGCACAATGACCAACCCAGAGGAAAGAAAGGAGCAAGCCTGCGGCACAACGCATAGGCGCCTTCCACCCTTTGCTGATTGCGCAGAAGGTGTAGTCTACGAAATCCCTCTAAGATGCGGAAGGGTGTATGTTGGCCAAACTGGGAGATGCGTCAACATTAGGTTAAGGGAGCATGCAAACTATGTGAAAAACGTGCGTGAAAGGTAAGACTCAAGGTTTCGTGGCTAGTTATTGTTTAACATGTAAGGATTGTTCACCTGACCTGCATAACACATCTGTCATTATGAAGAGCAAATCGCGCTTCACTTGAGAAATTGTTGAAGCAGAACGTATTTCCCAGCTAGGGGAAAGGTGTGTTAGCATGCCGATACAACTCTCAGATAAAGAAATGACGTTTCTACGCATGTTCAGCTAATGACGCCTGTGTTGGATAGTGCATATATATGTGAAATTCGCTAAAATAAAACCTGTTGCAAAATCAGCGCTCGTCCTGGTCATTTCTTTGTGTCGTTCTTGTGTTTTATTGCGCTGAAGTTCTCGTAATAATCTGCCAACACGCTCAACTTTCCACGTTCATCATGGTTTAAGCGCTGTATGTGGGCGTCTTGTTTGCAAAATAACCTAAATCTTGCATCCTAGTATGGTATGTAGGGCATAAGAGGCTCTTAGCGGAGTCACCTGATGCTTTTATATTGGTTATTCAGTTCGCGTGATCTTCTGAAGAAGTAGCTACAGGCAGTTTTGTCGCAATAACAGTACTGTTCACAGTATTCGTCACGGGGAGCGCGGCTTGCCACTTGTAGCGGTCACACGTGTTTGTCATCGGCTGCGCCAAAATATGTCGCAGTCTGGGTAAAATAACTAACCAAAAGACATCAGTTGAGTTCAAGAAATGAGACAGAGTAACCCAAGAAATAGTTTAAGCCTCCAATACACAAACTGTCACTCTTAAGAAATGGTCTTTCTCATAATATTTTAATACAGTCCCTAGTTTAGTACAAGTTTTCGTATGATGTTTTGGTTCCTTCTACACTACAATGCTGTTGCTTGTTAGACACTGGTGTTTCGATGTGCACGCTCTTTGGTATTGCTATAAAGACAACTGTTAAAAAAGATTTGCCTTTGTAACTAAAGTTTGGAGACAGTGCCTGCCAGCTCATATTTTAATCTGTTTTTCATTTCATCTGTGCAAGTACACCAAACGTAAACTACAAAAATACCCGTACTCAGAATCACAAAAGTACACACCTGTTTAATGATTCTGCTGAGATCCTTGGGGTGGTCAGCCACACAATGCCGCACAAGTAGAATGGCATCCTGAGTTCAAACAAAATAATCAGAATTGTAAGATGCGCATCAAAAATTTTATGCTGTGAGGCATTTAGGATGTATACTAATTACCACATTTGTATGTAAAACAGTTTTACAAAATAGTTGAGCAAGTTAAATCAATGTCTGGCCATGGGACTGTCAGCCAGTGCTACTCATGGCAATGGTTGCGTGTATTGCATATCGTTTTAAGTGCAGCTTTTGTGGGGTACATGAATTCAAAAAAAAAACTTAGGTTCACATAATACATGACACCTACAGTTAGAAGGATGTGTTACATCCAGCACCAAGGTCATGAGTGGCACTGCCTAACACTTCCAGGGCCACTTAATACACACACAGAAATGCGCAACAAAGTGAACAGTAGGAAGAGCTGTTGCTTCAACTCAATAAAAGATTGCATGCATCATGTACATGTGAATACAGCTCCCATCCGCAGCGAGGCTTTGGTCCACTTCACTTCCATTCCTTTTTCTTTTCTTGTCTTCATTGTTTGTTGGCCCCATATGGTTGTGATGAGCACCTCAGTTCCTATTATTGGTTTGTTACATGCTGTCAAGTCATCCAAATGTGCTTAAGACTCTTAGAGGTATACTTTAATCATTTTGTTTGAACGATATTTTTCTCGTTGCTTCACACCTTAATGTACTGCTAAGAAATTCTAGACAATGCTTTACAGAAAAACCTACATCCACACAATCCCACATCTGAATAAAACTGCACAGTCTACGATTTCAAGATGTGTACATACACACTTTATACATGTCTACAATGAAAATATAAGTGACTATTCTAATATGCACACTTAGCATACTGCATAACAGTCAACTGGTTCCAAAATGTTTTTTTTTTGTTATTACACATACGACGGCTTTAGTTACAAATTTAATTCTGGCAGTGACTCAAGACACTCCCAAAAAATTCCTAATGCGATAAAAGAAAATTTTTAAATTTAGAGCAGTTGGACACAAATAAGGCAAATAGTTTTACAATGCTAAATAACGAACTGTAATTGCATACGACGCTAAAAGGGCATGCTCCTGAAACATCGGCACTGTTTATCATATAAGCACATTATTATATTTTTACTTACTTTCCTAAGGATTGCGTCAAGTGATCTGCTCATGTGAAAATGTTTATGCATAGCTGTGTCATGGTATCATTTGTGTTTTCACATTTGTCGTAATGCTACTTTATGTGCATGCAAATGTGCCAATATTACCTTTAGCTGAAGGCCAAACACTATGCTTACAAGGTACATTGTCACGGAGTGGCATATTTTCGAGAGTTCGAGTGGTTTTTGAAGCCTATTAACGGCCGCCAACAACGTGGTGCACTCACTATGCGGCGTGTCATTTCGATTAGCGACTCGCCGAATTACGGGCGTCAAAAGCGTCGTGGCCTCACGGGGCGGCATCTCGATTCGAGACGCGACACGCCGATTACGGACCCCGAAGTGTGCGTGTACGGTCACGTGGTATGCCGGGCTCGACATAAGAGAGGAGAATCTGCGGTTCTTCGTCCATGGTGAAAGGGGCGTGGCCAAGACTGTTGGGAGCTAGGAGCCGTGAATTCAGAGAACTCTACATACCGGCAGTTTCCCTACATAGGGAACTAGGGAAAGGAGAGGCTATTTAGGCGCAGGTTTTGGGCCCTGCTGATTAGTCTAGAAGCTGAACCTATGCGCTGCTGAGAAGCCGTCGGGGGGCTAGTGCCGTCCAGTATCGCCTGGGCCTCCTGGCCACGTCGGAACTCCGAGGAATTTGTTGACGTACGAGACGTCAAACCAGCGTCTACAACGAAGCTCACGGTAGTTCACCTCAAGTTAGCTCAACCTGCTTGAGAGAAGACGTCAAATCTAGACTCCCGGGAAACCCAGCTCAGCAATTCGCATCCACCTCGACAAGATCGGACCGCCAGCATTCTTCGGGAAAGCTTTGTGCACCGACTTCACGGTTTATGGACTTGCTGCTGCTGCCCGGCCACGCGTACGACATCGTTTGTTTTCTTTTGAACTTTGAATTCTTTTGAACTTTGCTTTAGTGAAATACTGGTAAGTGTATTCTTGTGTATTTGATCCTCGCACTGTTGCATTTTGATATCTGCTGTTAATTGTTCGTATTTATTGTCTTTATCATTGTGATATATTAAGTTCAGGTGTGTTAGTGTGTTGTGTTTTTTATTATTTTATTGATTTGTGTATATTTATCAGCCGATAAATATCTTGTTTATTTTGTTTACTCCCGACTCTGACTCTTTTCACTGTGCTCGCTTGAGTACGGAACGACCAACGAGCTTGTCTACCCCGTCGATCGACTTCGCGCCGACGACAAATCGGGGACAGCTGTAACATACATGCATTTCATAACACCAAGTAGTGGACTTAGAGAATGAGCAACTCTATTAAAAAGTGTGGTTCTTTAGACACACATCAAATGACATTTGTCTGGAAAACAAACATTTTGCTAAAATGATGACTTAATCCAATTGGTACTAAGCATAATGCATCACACAAGAAACTTGCATTTACCAGACACCACTATAGACACTGGGACCTCTTTGGCTTCTCCACAATCTGGCAGAATGTGCTTAAGCAGCCTGTAAACCCTGGAAAATGTCCACGATGCTTTTTTTTAATAGATGGGAAAACTTTAGAAGGACCTAAAATTAAGGTCGAAGAAGCAAAGCAACTTTTTAAAAATTCCACTCTGTTTCTATGCATATGACGGTGAAGGCAAATTGTGTATTTGAACTGTGTTTTCAACCATGCAATACTAGAGAGCACATTTTTGCAATAATGTGACAGAGAACAATGATAATAATGCCACACAAAACAACCTAGTGAATATTTTTTTAAACTAGCACCAAGTTTTCGTTGTTATGCTGATGCACACATGTGCACACTGTGCACCAAGTCTCGTTTAGCTTTTTTTATTTGTCACATAGGAATTTACATGATACATTTGTCCTGAAATACGTCATGTTGGGCTCCTTCAGTATTTTTTCTTACTGGTACACACATGCCTATATATGTGTTCTGTCCCATGGAACAGGTGTCACAGCAATCCCTCTAACTGTAGCCACAAAACTAACCACAGCAGGTAAAAGATACAGGGTAGAAAAAAACTAGGTAAGATCATATCTAGCCCTCTGCTGCTGAAAAGGGGAACTGCTGGAAGGCGTCTGAAGTCCGGCTATGAAGCTGCTTCATCCTCACAGCTGGCAATGAAATGGCTGCAGTTTAAACACAACTGAAAAATTAGACAGTGATATCACATAGAGCACGCAACGGCTGTCCACAAGTTAATGTTGGATTACTTCCGCTGCTACGCTGAGTTTTGTATGTTCTTCAGCTTACATACTAAAGCTGTTACCCAACTCATGCATCTATGCACTTAAACTGAATCACCTGAACTGATCACCTGAACTGAATGGCTTCTAAGACAAATTATTTCAGTCAAGAGGATGCATAATTAATGAGTGTCACTGACATTGAAGGCCAAGGTAATATCTCTTTTTACAATAGACAATGGCGGACCTAAAGCACATTTTTCTAAAATTTGGGTTGATCAGCCAGCCATTATTCCCTTTTGACCAGCAGCAGGAATTGTCTTATTAATACTCGTGCACGGTAGGATCACGCTGTCAAATGTGATAAGATCCTGAGTTTGAAAGCGCAACTTCTTTGTGTGAATTTGGTATCCATAGGCGCCGACTACGGGGGGGCTCCGGGGCTCGAGCCCCTCAGGAATTTTCCCGGGGGGACTGAGCCCCCCCCCCCCCCCAGAGATCCGTAGCCTACCCCCCCCCCCCACCACTAAAATGTCATTACCAGAGTTCTGTTACCCACATACTTTGAGGATTCTCTTGCGTTGCCTCCACATTTTCACTTTTGTTGCGGCTGAAAGCTTACGGCACCACTGTTGGCGCGGACATGCAGGCTTTTAATTTATACTTTCGCTTTATTTCGGCAAATCCTGACAATAGGAGGACAAGCACATTAGAAGCACCAGCGGCAGCTACCTCTTCCGTGTTTCCTCACTTTAACATTTTTTTTTTAATTTCCGCTGACAACACCACGCGCAGACACAATATATTTAAGTATATACAAAGAACAAAGTTTATTATATTTTTTAAAGAGAAGGACGCAGCCAACTAAATGGATAGCCTATACCTAGAGAATGAATATGTTGATGTATGTTCACCTCAATTCAAATTACTTTGCGTGCTTTTTTGACCCTGAAAAAAACCTGCAGAATTCAGTGACCCCTTCGGCAGATTCTTCTATCAACGGCGTGTGAAAAGCGCGTGAGTGATATGTGTCTCAATACTGATTCTCTTTCCAGTAGGCAATACTAACGACTGGCGACAAAATAAAAGAAAAAAAGCTCGTCTAATTATTTACAACATTTACGCATTAGGGATGGAAACATCGCCTCTTGCATGCAGAGGCCATAAATACGGGGTGTTTCAGCAAACACTTTCAAAAATTTTTAAAGGTTGCCTGTGGCAGATAGCACAATTCTAGTTCATGAGCTGGTCTATTCGAAGAGGTGGACATTACTTGCACAAAAATTCAAATGCATAATCGACTAATTAACAAAAATTCACAATTAGGTTTTGAACATATTAACTTATGGCACATCTTGCAATTTGCAAGCCGTGGAGTTCGCAAGGCGGATGCACTAGGAACTAATTCTCAGGATGGCACCAGTTTCGAGATATTAATTCCCGAACATTGCGAAGATATGCATTGCGTTCCAGTTACTTTTGCGCTTACCCGCCGTGGTTGTTTAGTGGCTATATGGTGTTGGACTGCTAAGCATGAGGTCGCGGGATCAAATCACGGCCACGGCGGCTGCATTTCGATGGGGCGAAATGCTAGAACACCCGTATACTTAGATTTAGGTGCAAACCCCAGGTGGTCTAAATTACTCCAGAGTCCTCCACTACGGCGTGCCTCATAATCAGATCGTGTTTTTGGCACGCAAAATCCCATAATTTCTTCTTTTCATACTTTTGTGTTTTGATGCATAAAACGACGTTTTATTGAGAAAGTGACTGGCACGCCAATGTATTTCTCCGCAAAGTTAGAGAATTAATATCTCGACACTGGTGTGAGCCTGAGATTTAGTTCAAAGTGGATCCGCACTCCACGGCTAGAATTTGTAAATTTCAACATGGGCCATAAGGTAATTAGCTAAAAACTTAATTGTTTAACTTTGTTAATTACCCGATTATGCATTTCAATTTTTGTGCAAGTAATGCCCGCCTCTTCGAGTAGACGAGCTCGTGAAATAGAATTGTACTATCTGCCACAGGCCACCTTTAAAAATTTTGGAAACTGTTCGATGAAACACCTTGTATATAGCATTCACTCAGTAACCGAAATGATGCCAAGCCGGATTCACTCAAAATCAGAATAAATAGAAGTCTAGAAGTCATGCGCAGCAGCGCTTATACAGGGACTCAAAGTACTAAAAAAATTAAAAAGAGTGCAGTTTGGCCGGGAAGGCGAAGCAGTATTAGTGATAGCGAAGTAGGTTCTTACCGTGTAAAGTCGTGTAAGGATCACACCCGTGTAAGGGCCGCACCCATAACTTGACAGCCAATATTAAAAAAAAAAAAGACATCCAACCGAGAAGCAATCGCGTTCCGTTGGCTGATTCTGATCGGGCTCAACAGCGAATTGTCGCGCGCAGCGTACTTTCGCGCGTCCCTACTGGATGTCGAGAGGAGGCGATCGCGGAGGTTTACGGCAGATTTCATACTCTTAGTTGGAAAAATGAGGTCAAATGGCCCGGTCCCATGAAAGGCTCGTCAAAATCGCGACAGAAAAGTGTGGCCCTTACACGAGTCTATACGTTGGTTATAGTGGCCATATAAATTGTAGTAAACATTCACCTAAAATTTAAATAGTAAGCATAATGTACAGAGTGGACAAAGTAAGCACGGACCATGTAAACCTGTAAATACCTCCCTGGATGACCTCCAGCACTCGCTTTCACAACGCAAGCTTTGTGAAGAACGCCGGCAGCGGAGGCGAACGGTTCGTATAGCCGCGCGATTCACTGAAACTCTGGAAATTAGATTCATCATCATTATCTGCATATTTTTACGTCCACTACTGATGGCCTCTGTGAGTAATCTGCGATGACCTCAGTCTCTTAACTCTGCAACACTAGAGGCGCAGAAAGACAGCCGGGCAAGGAAGACAGCCGCATGAAGTTAGCAGCCATCCTTGGGCGCCCTTTATCATTGCACCCACCAATGATTACCAACAATCAGATATGGCACGCGGGCTACATAAGCGTCAGCTGCGCACAGTCATTCACAGCTACGGCAGGGCTAGAGGAGAAGACGCGTGCTCTCCTTCCCATTCGCATTTGATTACGTGACCTACAACTAGCCCGAATATTGAGCGTGTGGGAAATAATGCCCGTCAAGCCACCATCCTTTTTGGCTCACTTTTACGTGCTTTTTCCCCGCACCCACAGGGTATGGGTCGCTCATGTATATGGCTTTGGGATTTAATGCGGAACATCACGGCGACGACAACCGCGACAATTTGCTTGAAGTGTCGATATAACTGCTTTCGCTATAAAACTGGACATAGAAAATTGTTAGCAGAGGGTATATATATATATATATATATATATATATATATATATATATCCGTAGGTTTCGGAAAGCTGGTCGGACCCCAGCCCCCCGCCCACCCGGAAAAATGAAAACTTCCCGCCTATGTTGGTATCTGTAGAAATCAAAACTGAACATTTGTACGCAATGGCGCAGCAGCAAAACAAACATTAAATAAGTCGAGGCGTCCAGGGCGCAGAGCCGGCAGTCGAATAATAACAGTGTACAAGCGCCGACTATATAGATATAGCATAGCACTTGCATGGGAGGCATTGTCGCTGCCTCAGCAAATAACACCGCCACCGATCGAGCTACGCTCCCGTGACCTATCGCCGCCAACGCTATCGCGTAAATTGATGTGTTTCTTCAAGCCAACCGCATCGTTTTCTGCCTGCCGAGGATCGAGTGACCGCGTATCCAGTAATCTGAACCCAAGCAGAACACCTGTTGCCGCCAAGCAGTACGTCGACTAAAGAGTTTCTTAAAGAAGCTCCCGCGCTGCCCCGCACTCTCCATCGCGGTGACACGGGGCTGGAGCGCTCAGCAAATGGCCGAGTTCGCCACTGTTTTCGCACCACCGCCCCCCACAGAGCTCCCCGCCGCCGCCGCTATCGAGCTGCCGCGGCACAAGAAAGCAGAACTCTTGGCGCCCTTCCGCTATTTCCCCACGCGCGCCATCGTGGAAGAAATTGAGGCTTTGTGCACGGCAGACTTCTCGCTGAGTGAACTCCGGATGGTGCTGGACACTCGGAGGCGGCGTTCTGCACCGGGTGCCGACGGGCTGACGTTCCAGACCCTTCGGAACATCGATGCGTCGCAGCTACCTTCACTCCTGCAGGAGTTCAACCACGTCTGGCGCACCGGCTGCGTGCCTGCTTCGTGGAGAGAGGCCGTCGTCGTCCCTCTGCTCAAAAGCGGGAAGCCTGCCGGGTGCATTGGCTCGTACCGCCCCGTCTCGCTGACGTCGGTCGCCGGCAAGACGTTGGAAGCCATGGCACTGCGCCGCCTTGAATGGATTGCCACGGCGCTCGACACCTTCGCTCCCGAGCAGAGTGGCTTCCGACGGCTGCGATCAACAGCTGACTCGCTCTCTGAGGTCGTGGCCACGCTCGAGGAGTCGTTGAGGCGCCACGAGGCCGGCTATCTGATCCTGCTCGACGTGCAGAGCGCCTTCGACGGTCTCCCCCATGCCACCATCATCGGGTCCCTGCACGAGCTGGGTGTCACCGGCCGGCTCCTGCAGTACATCCGTGCTTTCCTGACTGACCGCACGCTCCGAGTGCGGGTCGGCGGGGCGTTCAGTGATCCTCGCGGCGTGTTTTCGGATGTCCCGCAGGGCAGTGTTTGGAGCCCCTTTTTATTCAATTTATCCCCTTTCGCGGCTCCCCGACTTCATCCCGAGGACAACGTCGCACGAGGTCCGTTCGGCCATCTACGCGGACGACATCGCTATCTTTGCGTGCGGTCCCACGGAAGTCGGCTACCTTGTGCGAGCATCGATCCAGACAGCAGTTGACGCAGTGGACGAGTACCTCGCCAGCATCGGGCTGCTGTCTACTGCGAAAACAGAGGCGCTGATGGTGCACCCCCGAGCCGCGCGCGCGCGCTTCGAAGTCCCGCCGCTAACCCTGAGGGGCCGCCCTCTCCCGTGGCGCAAGAGCGTCCGCTACCTGGGGCTGCAGATCGACTGCCGCCTCAACTTCAACGCGGCAGTCTCTCATCTCTGCAGGGAGTCCCTCAACGTGGCAAGCGCGGCGCGCTCTCTTCTCGCGCGAGGACGGGGTTGTACGCCGCATCTTGGGCTTCGAGTGTACAACTCGGTGGCGACATCACGTGCACTCTACGCCCTGCCTCTGACGAACGCCAGAGCTGCCAACTGGAGTGCCATAGACACGGAGCATCGCAATGTCGTTCGCATGCTGTACGGACTGCCTCACTCCTCGCAGATGGGAACGACTCTCGCTGAAGCTGGCAACTGGCCGCCGTCACTGCGGGCGAAAAAGCAAGCGCTGCATCACATTGAACGCTTGCAGCGCTCGCTGCAGGGTCAGCGCCTTGTGTGCCGCCTCCACTCGTTGCCTAAGTCGGGCATGGGCAGGCAGGCCTCCGAGTATGCCCTGCTCATCGACTCGTCTCCGCAGCTCGTCGCTCTGCCGCAACTGCCGCACGCCTCCAGCCTTCTCAAAGTCAACATCAAAGTGCCTGGTGTCTCATCCAAGCGCCAGACGGCTGTTTGCGCCATGCGGCAGGAGACAGCCGCGCTAATGCACGAACAGCTGGGAGGCCGCCTGCTCGTATTCACCGATGGCTCGGTGGCAAGGAACGGATCCGGCGCTGCAGCCTGCACGGCACCGGACATCGGCGAAGCTCGGCAGTGTCGCCTTCGCTTTGTCGTGTCGTCAACGGTGGCCGAGCTCGCTGCGATCGACCTCGCAGCCGACCTGCTCCTGCAGCAGCCTGACGTTGTGGCGGCGGCTATACTCAGCGACTCTCGTGCGGCTCTTTCCTTGCTGGCGAGGGACTTCGTCGGAGGGCCGCTGGTTCAACGAGTCAGCGCTAAACTCCACCACCTCGACCACCGAGGCTGCGAGCTGGTCCTGTAGTGGGTTCCGGCCACGGAGCAAGAAATCTTTAGGAGTGGAAACTCCGCCAGTAGCGGCGACCAGATAATGTCACAAGCCCGCGGAGCCACTATCATGCTGGCGGCACCTGGCGGCTGAGAAAGAAATTACCGCCGTCTTGGTTGCCAAGGCAACCGGTCACATGTGTTTCTCTCGTTCGCGGCCGCGCGCGTTGCTCCCGTTCGACCGCGCGCCTCACAACTTCTACTGAGGGCACTCACGCATCCCACCTGCATCCCATCTTAGGCTAGCAATTTCCGAACAAGGGTACACTGCACGTATCAGCGCTGTTAGTATTACGGCCCTCGAACAGACACCGACAAGAACAGTTACTGTTTGACTTAAAGGCCCACAAAAACAACGCTACGGCGTGCACGCTGAAGCGAACGCCGAATGCCTGTGTCGTCTGCTTTGAGCGCGGGAGACACGGGCGCCGCCGAAGAGGACGCGCCCGAGCGGCACCACCGATCCGCCGGGCTGCTGCTCTTCTTTTTTTTTTTTTTCGCTGCTGCTTGCATGACGTGCCGCAAGGCGCCGCCACTGCATGCGCCCCCGTCGGCGCATAATAATGTGACGTTATCTGGTCGCACGCGAGCGCCCGCGCTGACGGGAGTTTCTACTCCTAAATAATCTTCCTCCGTGGTTCCGGCTCACATCGGACTAGAGGGCAACGAGCACGCCGACGCTCTCGCCAAGGAGGCACACGCTGAGCGCTTCCCCCTCTCCCCTCTGGTCACGAGCTCCGACTCGGCCAGGACGACGATACTGCGCAGCCTCTCCGCGCAACACCCCGACGCGCGCGTGGCTTCGGGTACGCCGCCCCCCCCCCCCCCCCCCCCCGTCTCCTCCCGCGCACCGGCCTGTCTCGCGCGGACCGCTCCTTTCTCCTTCGTTTGCCCATCGGGTGCCACCGAGCTGCTGCGCGAACTCTATATAGACTCGGGGGAATCGGCAGTGGGGTGTGTGCCAACTGTGCCGACATGGAAACGCTGGAGCATCTCCTTCTACACTGCCCTGCTTTCGGTGTTGAAAGAGCGGAGCTCAAGGACTCCTATCGCCGATACGGTCTCCCGGCCAACTCGCTCAAGGACCTACTTTTCCCGGATGCCCACAGCTCCCTGGTCAAACGGGTCCTTTCGGCATTGTTAGACTTTTGCAGTGCCACAAATCTCAGAGCGCGGCTCTAAGCCCCGCATCCGCCTCTTCATCACTTGCCTTTTTTTTTCTCTCCTGCTGCCGGCCGTCGTCTTCCTACCTCACCCCTTGTCTCTATCATCTCTTTCATACCCCTCCTCCCCTTCCCCCGTGCAGTGCTGTTGAGGTGTCCTCCTAGAGAGAGAGACAGTTACGGCACTGCACTTATATCTTCATTTCCCCCCAATAACCACATACTACTAAGACCAAAGGCGACGGGTGCTGGTTCACCAAGTGCGCGGCTACGCGCAGCAATCGCGCACAGCCTGCACAATCAGCGGCGTGGGCGCAAAGAGAAAGACGCCGGCCCGGAGCGTACCGGCAAATCTGCACAGTACGCGCTTAGTAAGCGACGTACTGCACACAATCGTACGAGGGGATTGGCGCCACGTACGCGGCAGCTAGCAAATACTGCGCACAAAGAAGCGCCGAAACCCGCACACACGCGCATCGCATTAACGAGTTGATGCATTTTAAAGGCCGCGGTCAGGCGGCGAAGCTTGGCGGCTTAGCTCGCCTCGCACTGCACGTAACTTCTGTGGTAGTGGCTTGCGCTTGGGGAAACACCAAGAACGCTCACAGCCATCCAGTTAACAGACCTCAAATACATGGCAAAGTTTCTCGTGATCTAAAATCATGTTTTCTAAGTACTCTCGCTCCACTCTAAGCATTTGCCTCGAATACGACAAAGCTCGCACAAACATGGTGATCGTCTAAGGCAAAATTTCCAAAATGGTTCGGGACGGCCAACTGTTGCACTGAGGCCTTCAATAACTCGTATCAGTGCCTCTGCTCACTTAGAACACATATGCATACACAGAACGTGCAGCGGTCGTTGAAAATCACTTACCGTGGAGTCTAATTGGGTGTTCAAAACTGCGAGGCAACAACGACGGCAGAACATTGCGCCGACGCTGGCGGTAATGGCTGCCGCTTCGTCGCTTCGAGCGCGCGCACTCCGAAGACCCGTCGGCGCGGCGTTTCGTTGGTTTCGGGTTTGGCGCGGCATTACGTGCAGCGCCTGCAGCGCTAGCGCGGCTACTCCAAACAGAAAAACAGCGCGGCGCACATTGCGCGGGATATTTCGAATTTGACTGCAGAAATAATTTTGCTGAAATTGTCAGCTCGGGGTGACAGCCATGTTGGTCATGGCAGGCGGTTGAGTTGTTCCTTTAGCTGTTTAGCTCGGTCAGATACGGGCGTACATCAGCACTCCTTATCTACCCAACGCCAGTTATTTTTTTTTTTTTTTGAAAACCGCCATTTTACTACCGCAATGTCCCCTTAATGTTCCGCTGAATGAGGTCGGGGGGTAAAATAATGGTTCTAGCTTATTTTACTCCTCGTGGGAGCACCTATATTGAGCTTGGGAGGAAAGAGGGCATGTCAGCTGTTAGAACGCCCATATGGGCTTCTCGCTTATTTCAACTGTTCATTGGTTAATGCTTCCATCTGCTTTAACATGCGCTTTTGGAGTTGAGCAGAGTAACCGATTGGCCTCGTTGGTTGAACATCGTAAAAGGCTACAGCGCGGAAACGACGAAGACAAAGGAGGCACACAAAGTACACAGACACAGCTACAGACGCAGTACACAGAGGAGGTGTACGTTACCTACGGTTCTTGCTGCGTGAATACTTTCGCATTCCATTAGGGTTTTCATCGTGAAAAGCAGCGCAAATAGAACCCGGATGGACAAATAAAATAGGACGATGTGCTTAGTTGTCGCCGGCCTTTTGATCCAGCAGACACATGCCTCATCGTGTTGCGAATATTTGCGCCGGTATGTTTTGGTCCTTAGGCAACCAGCTCGGGCCTGAAATAGCAAGGGATTGTCCTTTGTGTTACCGTACAGACTTTGCCTCCTTATTTTTTCATGCCATATTTGTAAATTTCTATAGTCTCGTTTGTTTCTGTTCTTTGCATCTAATTCACTGTCTCTGTTTCTCTCACTTTCTTTTTGATGCCTTCTGGTCGTCTATTTACTATTTTAATTACCCTGTACTTGGTCGCCAACTTTCTTGACCTCTTGCTCCATTCTGTGTCCACTCTATAGAACTACAGATGTTGGTGCACTTTAGCCGCCCATTTATTTTCATCCATGTTCCCGATTCTTTCTTCAAAACTATAATTTTGCTCTGCTCTTCTCTGACTTAAAAAAAGTCCCACCCATGTCACGCTGCACTGCCTCAATTTATAGTTTTACCATCTGCCCCCAAAGCACAATAATCCTACCGATATTTAGTTAACGTCCAACCCCGACAAGATGTCCGACTTTAAGCACAGAATGGCATTTGCTAAAGTTAGCGCTGGCACCATTACTCCTTTCCAGATTTCTCGAACCACCTGACATTTTAAGAGCAGAGCTTTATATGTCTACCCTCCCATAAATTTTTAATGTCCATGCTTCAAAACTCCCGCGTTCTCTATGAGGAGGCAAAGGAAACCAGTAAGGAATGCTCTGACACCTGGTTTGCAAGAGGAAAGCCAAGAAACAACCCAGTACTAAGGTCCCTAGACAAAACAACTCTACAAGGTAGCAACACTCATTGTTCTTTGCGCCGTCCTCCTCACTCTCGCGCTTACTCTCTCTTTTCTACTTCATTTGATTTTATGATTGGTGCATTGATTGCATGTGATGAGCTAAATTTCCAGAGGTAATAATATAGTGCAAAATGTTCAAAACTGGTGCACATGCACTAATCACTTGGTCGAATTTTTGCCGGAAGAAAAGGCGTAGTCGTAGCCAAGACATAGGACGGCATTTTAGAGTGTGCTACGGCAGCTGGCATAAAAAAGCACACGGTGCTGTAATAATCTCTATGAGAAGCTCCTTCCAGCTCTATGGAAGGAGGGAGCACTTGCGTTCCCATACCTTGCAGCCTTCGCTCTGCTAAACGCCGCTTATGAGACAGAGTATAGACGAGGCAACCTAAAGTTTGCCCGCGCGGCACCAGTGCCAATACTCCCCTGGCGGAAAGATGGAAGTGTCGAAGGTCGCCGCTGGGCCAGCGCGCGCCCGTGTTCTCTACGGCGAGAGCGATCGCGTGCGTTGTTTTAGCGACGGCGAGCGCGACCTTATCAACCAGGAAAGGTGGCACGCAATACTGCCGTGTTGTTGATTGCCACAAGAGCCTCGAAAGGTCGAAAGCCGCCCGTGAAGTCCTACAGAATTCCGGGGAGGTGGTACGAGAAGGACAGACGACAAGCGTGGATAACTGCGGTGCGCCGAGTCAAGTAAGTGACGTACTTTCACATTCGCGTGCAATATCACGGCCGCTCGATAAAAACGCAATAGTAATGTGCCTGTACTTAGCGCATGGCCGTTTGTTTAGTCGTGTCGAGTAGTTGAATTTACAGTGACATCCAGGGGCGTAGCTAGAAATTTTTTCGGGGGGGGGGGGGGGGTTCACCGACCCGACCGGGAGGGGGGGGGGGCAAGCGTCAGCTTTTCTCTACGTGCCGTGATCGATCATAAATTTCGGTAATTTGAGCAGACTCTACACATGTATATCGAACATGGGACCCCTTCCCCCCCCCCCCGCGTGCGCGTGTGCTTGTGACGAAATTAAGTAAAAAAAATGTCGCAGTTTCACCTGAAAGGCGAAGCATCAATTGCGATAGCAAATTAGCAGAGAGCTATTCGGGGGAGGGATAGTAGATTTATCGGCTGCATAGACTTGGACACATTCGCTTACTAACTGAATTAACAAGCGTGGTGTCAGCGCGCACAAGCAAACATGAATAGATCACACTCGATGACCGCAGACAACCACTTGTCAAACGCTGGCAGCAAGCGCAGCCGCCGCAGCGAGCGAAGGTTCGTGCGGTCTATCGCTTCAACGGAAACTGAGCGGCGAATGCACGGCGCATACAAAGGTCAGAGCCGTGTGGAGATCGCTTGCAAGATACGGTGCGCGCGACAACACTGGCAGCCCGTCCCGGCGCAAAGTACAAGGCAAAGTAGAAGCCCCCCCCCCCTCCCTCCCGCGCTGCCTTCCCGTTTTCCTCCTTTCGCGTGGGAGATAGCGTTCGCACATACGGCGCGCGGCGACGATTTTATCGCCCTTGGACTTTATACGGAACCTCACGGCGACGACGACGGCAGAAATCCGCTTGAAGTGTCCATATAATCGCAATAAACGTAAAGTAAGCGCAATAAAATACTGTAAGACAGGTACAGTGGGCGTTTGGATCAACGGCCTCTCATCGCTCCGCTGAATGGATCAGTCTTCGAAAACGCATCATTGAGCCGACCCGCCCTGTCGGAGAAGACATCGTCAATCGTTAATCTCCGTTAAGCGTAGATGGCGTCGTCCTCGTCGGGGCGAAGTGCGTTTCACAAGTCAATGACGGCTATACACGTGAAAAAACACGTGTGACCAGGCTATACCTACTCACATAGGAATAGCTTGTTCGTTGCGTCTTTGCTCTAGAAAACTTAAATACGCGCAAAAACGCGTAATGCTTTTTTTTTTTCGAAGCTTTCGTCGCTCTGCCCCCTCAAGCGAGTGTGGCATTTCCTGCTGCTAGTGCATAGGCCGCTGTGTCTTCCGCTGTGTGCGAGCGTGTAACCGTCATTTGCCTTCACGTCAACAGATTCATAATTGTACTGAATATTTCACCGCAGAGCATAGATATGGCATGTGTACGCAGTTGTAAGTATAGTACGTGCAACTCATTTCTGCTTCACTTACGCCGGCGCGAACAGGAAGCGGCCTCGTACCTCACAGAAGCTCGACCGATCGGTGCACTAGTGATGCAGGAATGAACTCCGGTCTTGTTCAGTGCATAGTGCACTTAATCAATTTCTCAGGACGCGTGATCTCCGGCGAGAACTGTCAGTGTATACAACAAGAGTTTACTTACGCTGTACTACGCACTGCAGTAATCCATGCTTGTCGGCTGTCTGTTTCGTGCATTCTGTTGCGAGTTGGTGGAATGTCACTGCTGGCACAAGTGTGTCCGGCTTCCGAAGTGCGCCCTGTGCGGAAGGGCCCATCTCACGGCCGCAAAAGACTGCAACAATAAACTAAAGCGCATTCGCCCCCGAGGGAAACCAGCCCCCACCACCGCCCCCAAAACCCAACGACATCCCCGCCCACGGTGGTTCAGCTCCGAGCGGGAAGACTCCGACTCCGACTACTCGGAGTCGTCGATGACCTACAGATCCCGGTCCGGTTCCAGCCCGAGGTCCAGGTCCCGCTCCTGTTCGCGGCCCCGGCCTCATTTCCGGTCGCCCAGACGGCGATCTCAGTCGACGTCCAAGCAACAGCAGCAGGGTGCACCCATCATAGCGGCACCCAAAGATAAGGGGTCCCAGCAAAACCAACGAAGACCAAGGAAGCCTCACCCAAGAGGACCAACACCAAAGAACAAGAGGTAAGCTGGGCAGCAGTAGCCTCCCCTTCGTACAAAAAACCACAGACGCCACCGCCCACGAAATTCGAACAGGAACTCGCGAGCATGCGCGCACAGATACAAACACTCACACAAGAAAACAGACAACTCAAACAACAAGTGATACAGCTCACACAAAAACCACAAGAGATGGCACCACACCAGGCCATCATTGACCTACAAACCAGGGGCGTAGCCAGGGGGGGGGGGTTCGAACCCCCCCCCCCCCCGAGATTTTTTCTGCAACCCCCCCCCCCCCTTACCCACCCTTTGTTCTCGTCGCTTCGCGCTGACATAATTCATGAAACCGGTGCTACTATCACAATTTCATTCCTGGGCGCTTCCGTTTGGGTTGGCAATTTACAGCGAATCATGTCTGCATATGGAAAAAACTGTCAGGGTGTTTGTCAAGGCTTTGACACTCTGTGAAGTTTTGGGCGAGAATGTGGCGGCCGCATTCTGAAGCAACAAATGAAGCAACAATTGCGGCAGCCGCATTTTAGATGATGGCGAAAACGCTCGAGGCCCGTTTACTTAGATTTAGGTGCATGTTAAAGACCCCAGGTGGTCGAAATCTCCGGTATACATTTCCGCCGCTTCCCTTCAGGGGCCGGTTAGGCCTCGCTCGCGCAGGATCTCAGGCTACGTTCACACTTGGTCTCGAAGCTGTTGGAAGCGGCAAAATCTTGCAAAAATCCGCCCGCCTATGCGGCAAAACAGGCAGAAAAACAGGCTGCGAGCCAAATCGGTCTCGGGCCGATTTTTTCGCCATGGCGAAGCGGAAACGCGGCGGAAAGTCGTTCAGCTTCACTGAAAGCTACACTAGCATGTAAACAACCGGTCGTAAAATTGAACATCGCACCAAAAGTGTAGGCTGCAATGCTAATCGACGCGATCAAGAACCAGCCCTTGCTCTACGACAAGAGTGGCTATAAAAGGTACTGTCAGCAATACTCGCGTAGTATTCAACGTCGCGCGACCGGAGGTGTGGCAACGAAGCCTTGGCGTGACCCAACTTCTCGCGCTTTTGCAAAGCCAGGCGAACCCACCACCGCCGTTTCCGAGGTGTCAGCGTCTTCCGTTTATTCATTGTCCATCTCTAGAAAACAAGTAGGTAGAAGTATAAAAGCCATTTCTTCTTCCACTTCCACGGCAGACAATAGTTAGGCAGATTCCTTGTTGGCGCTCCATAATTCTCCTCGCACGTATACGGTATGTTGCAGAAGTCGCGGGGTGCTTTTCTCGTCGCGACGATATATTGGGAGCGTAGGTCTCACGTAGGACGCGCAGGCTTTGGCGAGCCCCAACACAAGGGCCAGTCCGGGTTTTAGCTGTGGTGTTCCAGCTGCCCCTTTGGTGTCCTGGAGGCGCCGACAATACTAAATGATGAAATGTTATTACAACTTGTAAATAAAAGCTATTAATGAAATATTATCACGCCTAGGCACCAACCTGTGACTCAGCGCTACCGTGCCCGTGTGAGGAGAATCACGGAACGCCAACGAGGAATTGACCGAAGGTCGCAGATGACACGCGAAGTTCCGTAAAATGATCACTTTTGATGACGGTATGTGGGTCAAAGAATAAACATACCGCTCGAAATAATGCGACAATGAGCGCCACCACGCCGACAAACGTACGCAGACGAGATGGATCTGGACGAAAACGGCAGCGGCGGCCGCGGCGATAGCAAAACAATTCTGAACAACTTGTACAGGCGCGGAAAAAATTTTCCGGCCGCTTTGGCCTTTCCGCCCGCTTGCCGCTTCCCAAGTGTGAACGTAGGCTTAGTCTGCGCGAGAAACGTCTCTTTTTGCGATTTCGCCCCTACGGAAGGCTGGTAATTACTGTTGTGTTGTTGAATCCCAAACCAGCAGTTAAGGAAGGCTGGTAGTTGCTGTTTTGTTGTGGAATCCCAAACCAGCAATGTCCACACGAAGGGGTTGATGACAGCAGTGAAATTCCACCGACTCGCAACAGAATGCACGAAAGAGACAGCCGACAAGCATGAATTACTGCTGTGCGCAGTACAGCGTAAGTAAACTCTTGTTGCAGGCGCTGACAGTTCTCGTCGGAGTTCCCGCGTCCTGAGAAATTGATTATGTGCACTATGCACTGAACAATACCGGAGTTCATTCCTGCATCACTAGTACACCAATCAGTCGAGATTCTGTGATGTACAAGGCCGCTTCCTGTTTACACCGGCGTAAGTGAAGCAGAAATGAGCTGCACGCTCTACTTAAAATGCGTACACATGCCATATCTATGCTGTGCGGTGAAATATTCTGTACAATTCTGAATCTGTTGACGTAAAGGCAAATGACGGCTGCACGCTCGCACACAGCGGAAGACACAGCGGCCCATGCACTTGCCGCAGGAAATGCAACCCTCTCGTATGAGGGAGCAGGGCGACGAAAGCTTAAAAAAATAGCATTACGCGTTTTTGCGCGAATTTAAGTTTTCTAGCGCAAAGACGCAGCGAACAAGCAATTGCTATGGGAGTAGGTATAGCCTGGTCACACGTGCATATTCACGCGTATAGCCGTCCTTGACTTGTGAAACGCACTTCGCCCCGACGAGGACGACGCCATCTACGCTTAACGGAAATTAACAATTAATGATGTCTTCTCCGATCGCACGGGTCGTCTCAGTGATGCGTTTTCGAAGACTGGTCCATTCAGTGGCGCGATGAGAGACCAAACGCCCACTGTACCTGTCGTACTTACTGTATTTACTGAGCTTACTTTACTTTTTACTTAATTTCACAAGCACACGCGTACACGAGAGGGGGGGGGGGCGGTCCCATGTCTTTGATATACATGTATAGAGTCTGCTTAAACTACCGATATTTATTAGCGGTCACGTGACGTAGAGGAA
Source organism: Dermacentor silvarum (assembly GCF_013339745.2). Lineage (NCBI taxonomy): Eukaryota > Metazoa > Arthropoda > Arachnida > Ixodida > Ixodidae > Dermacentor > Dermacentor silvarum. Next base: position 304,340,297 of record NC_051154.1, read on the forward strand.
AGCAGAAGCTTGCCCCCCCCCCCGGTCGGGCCGGTGAACCCCCCCCCCCCCCGAAAAAAATTTCTCGCTACGCCCCTGCTACAAACCAATGTCGATGCCATCCAAACCCAGATGCAAGCCTTCATGGATGCTACACGCGCCCAGTTGGAACAAATAACACAGACTGCCCTACAACGCACATAGGCAACAATGAAGCACATGGAAGCCGCTGTAGACAGCAAGCTTAAGGGCCAGCTTCACTCCATAAAACTGCAAAAACACTACGACAGAACCTCTGCAAAGTCACACCTGCGGCAGGACATAACCGACCACAAAACCCATCACCGATCATAACATCACCGACCACAACACCCAACAATGCCTAGACCACACAAGCAAGTCAAAGAAAACTTAAAAATTTGGCAATGGAACTCCCGTGGGTACCGAAGGAAAAAAGGGCTACTGACACAATTGATCGCTCAATCCTCAAAGCCGCCAGGGGTCATAGCTCTACAAGAGCCCGGTACCCGACCAACACTACATGGCTACGAGGAATACCACGCAAGTCAAGACGACAAATAGAAGGTAGCCACACTCGTAGACAAAAACATAACAACTATACAACACAAATCTATACACGACGTAGACGTACAACATGTACTCCTAGAATTCGTCTACAAAGACAATCAGAGAAAGAGTGCCTTTGTTCTAAACGTCTACTGCCCCCCCCCCCCCCCAGCCAAAGGCGGGCAAACATTGACAAACTCTTCAGGGACACTCTCCGCCTTGCCAAAGACCGCCCTCTGGTAATCATGGGCGATTTCAACGCTCAGAATACGCTATGGGGGTATCAGAGGCAGGACTGGAAGGGTCTCCAGCTAGAAACACTAATGGAACAGAGTCACCTCACACTGATCACAGATCCGCACACTCCGACGAGGGAAGGGAACAGCGTAACACGTGACACCACTCCCGACCTCACCTTCATCACACAAACCACGCGAGCCGAATGGCTCAACAAACTCGAAAACTTAGGCAGCGATCACTCCATACTGAACATAACGCTACAAACCGGACGCCTACGCAGGCAGATTGGCACAGCCAAAATCACTGACTGGCGAAAAATCAGGGAAGCCCAAGAACAGGACACAGACACAATCACGAACCTGGAAGACTGGTGCAACAACCTCCGTCGACAGAAACAACACCATACAAAGGAAATTGCCAGAACGGAAGAGACCCCAGAGGTGGATCCCCACCTACTACACCTGTGGGACGCCAAACGAGATCTCACCCGCCGTTGGAAAACACAGAAGTACAACAGGAAACTGAAGACACGCATAGCACAAATAACAGCGGAAGCAGAAGAATATGCCATGCAACTCGCCTCGGCGAACTGGTATAGATTCTGCGACTCCTTCGTGGGCACCCTAGGTACCGCCAAGACGTGGCACATACTCAAAGCCATCCTGGACCCCACCAAAACCAAAGGAGAGGGGCACAAGGCCCTGGAGCGGCTACTACACACCTACCCAGGCAGCCAACAAGACCTCATCGACGCCATCAAGAACAAGTGCTATGGAGATCCAGCTCCCACGCAACCATGTACAACACCATACATGGGACAACCCAACCCACTTTTGGACGAACCCATCACAGAAAACGAGGTGAGAGCGGCCATCGCAGTCACCACCCGTAACACAGCGGCGGGCACGGACCGTTTCACGAACGCCATGATCAGAAACCTTAGCGACAAGGCCATCTCCGCGCTCACGGCCTTTCTCAACCAACACTGGGAACAAGGTACGGTGCCGGCGATGTGGAAACACGCACGCATAATCATGATCCCCAAACCAGGGAAGAAATTGGCAATTGAAAATCTGAGACCAATCTCGCTCACATCCTGCCTCGGCAAGGTGTACGAGAAAATCATACACAAGAGACTACAGGGACACTTAGAAGACAACAAGCACCTGCCAGACACCATGTTTGGTTTCCGCGCAGGCTTGTCCACACCAAGACGTTTTACTCCAAATCAAGGAAGAAGTCCTCAGCAACGTTCCCCGCAGCGGCGAACATGCCCTCCTAGCAATCGACATCAAAGGAGCTTTCGACAACGTCAGCCACCAAGGAATCCTAGAAGGGCTCGCCAACACCAACTGCGGTGAGCGAACGTACAAGTACGTTCAGAGCTTCCTAAGCCACCGCACGGCAGAGCTGAAGATTGGCGAGATCCAGACTGCAGTATACCACCCTCCCAACAAGGGCACACCACAAGGAGCAGTCATCTCAGCCACGCTCTTCAATGTCGCCATGATCGGCCTTGCAAGAAAACTGCAGGACGTAGAAGGCCTCCGCCACGCCTTCTACGCCGACGACATAACACTCTGGACCACAAGAGGGTCCCTTATTGAAAAAGAAGAACGGCTGCAAACTGCAGCTGACCTCATCCAAGAATACGTCAGCCAACGGGGACTACAATGCTCGCCCGAGAAATCTGAACTCATACGAGTCTGGCGAGGCCGGGGTAACCACACAGTCCCCACAGACCCAACACGAAAAATCGAGGTACACCTCAACGGGAGCCTCATACCAGAAACGTCATTGCTCAGGGTGCTGGGCATGTGGCTGCAGTCTAACCAGCGTGCTACACACACCCTTACGCTCCTCAAAACCAGTGTCAAGGCGATATCACGCATGATATCCCGTGTAACATCGAAGAATAGAGGCATGAAGGAAGGGGACACACTCCGACTGGTCAAAAACCTGGTGGTGAGCAGAATCACATACAGCCTGCCCTACTACCATCTCACACAATCCGAGACGAAACAGGCCGACACGCTCTTGAGGATGGCTTTCAAGACCGCTCTCCGCCTGCCGATGAGTACATCGACTGAGAAATTATTGGCGCTGGGGTTACACAACACCCTCAGCGAACTCACAGAAGCCCTTCACGTCTCACAACAACAGAGACTTGCACGGACTCACACGGGCCGGCAGGTCCTACAAACCTTGGGCTTCAAAGCCAGAACAACACGAACCCAAGAAACCTGCACGATACCTCGTCACGTCCAGGACAGGTATCACATTGCCCCAATACCACGCAACATGGACCCTAACCTACACTCCGGAAGGAGGAAAGCGAGGGCCCAATACATAGAGAAAATATTCAGGTTTGATACCACGGCTTGTTTTACGGACGCCGCTATGTACGGAACGAAGAAAAAGGGCGCAGTGGCAGTGGTCTGCGACCGCCGAGGCCACGTCACCTCCAGTGCATCGACCCACCCCTGCACGATCACGGAAGCGGAAGAGCTGGCCATCGCGTTAGCCATCCGCGAAGGCCAACACGCAAGCAAACCACTGACGATCCTCACGGACTCCCAGCAGGCCTGCCGCAACTTCCTACAGGGAAGAATCGCAAGACCTGCGGCACAAGTCCTAGCCCAAATACCCAAGGAGGACACTGACGACAACACCATCATAACCATCATTTGGATACCGGGTCACGCTGCCATCACGGGTAACCTGTATGCCGACAGAGCAGCTCGAGAATTTGCATATAACCGAGCACTCATCACGCCGACTGCAGATGACCCTGACCCAGTTGACCCCGAGTATTCAGCAATCCTGAACTACCACAGAGGGAGTCGCTTGCGATATCCCCCACCCCATCGAATACTAAAGACGGAGGATGCCGCTGCCTGGCGTAGGCTCCAGACAGGCACTTACACGAACCTACACATATTACATCGCCTGCACCCCACAGCCTACAGGGACGAATTCCCGTGGTGTGGGGCCACACCAACCCTATACCACATTACGTGGGAGTGCACGCTACACAACATAGAACACCATGACACGAACACCACGAGGGAGCAATGGGAGGCACTGCTGTCCAGCTCGGCCCTCGATGACCAGCTCAAGCTGATCCAGAGAGCAGAGAAGATGGCAAGAGCCAGCGGAGCCCTGGACTAGGGGCCCCGACCATTAGCGATGCCCCATTGGGGCAAGACAAAACTATCTTTATATTAAAGTTTATCTATCTATCTATCACTGCTGGCATCAAACCCTTCGTGTGTACATTGCTGGTTTGGGATTCAACAACACAACAGCAACTACCAGCCTTCCGCAGGGGCGCAATCGCAAACAAGAGTCGTTTCGCGCACTGACTAAGATACTGCGCGAGCGCGACCTTACCGGCACCTGAAGGGAAGCGGCGGAAATGTATACCCGCGAATCTTTCCGCCAGGGGAGAAACGAGCGCTAGTGTTTAAAGGGCCCCTAAACCACCTCAGATATTTTTTGAACATTTCAAGTAAACACGCGCGTCGAGTTCAGAATGCCGTCACGATCAACCATGACAAACGCTGCAACGCTATGCGCCGCGGGCGCGCCACAAAACCAAAAAAAAAAAAAAACAATGCTTTCCTCCTCCCCTCGCCTTTCCGGTAACTCCAGCGGTCGTCATGATGTCAGCAGGGGAAATCTGGTGATGTCAACGGCGGAAACGATGTCTATTGGTCGAACAAGAACCTACGACTTCCGGTTTGTCTGCTAGCAAGTACGCGCGCTCCCTGCTCGTCCTCGCCGTGATGCTCGCTTGTGCGCGCTTGCGCATCGGTAATTACAGCCCCCAACGCAAGTGCCAAATCGCTCGTGTTCCAACACAGTCATGCTTAGCGGTCTCATTAGCTGCGCGAACAGAGTGCGACAGTGTTGGCCTTTCAAGACGTGCGCACAACACAGGGTCTATAGCGGCACGCTTCGAATAACACGCAACGGCACCGCAGCAACAGCGGGTAGCCGAGAAGCGCCGAGTTCACGTCCACGTTACCGGCACGCTAACTCGCCGCACGCCGTTTGCCATTCGCGGGCCGCCATTCGACAAGGGTTTTGTTCGCGAGCGGCGAGATTTCCTTGCCGTACGTAGAGAGGATGAGACCGGGACTCATTTGTGCGGCAGCCTCACCACCGCTGATCGCTCGACGGCGCCGATATCGTCGCTAGGCCTTTTCCGGTTCCCTTCAAAGCTAAAGCGGACGGCGCTTCGAAATGAATTACCGACGCTCACAAGCCGCAATATTTTATTATCGTTGTTATCGCTCTTCGCAATAATTGTACACACAGAAGAAAAATACGCTGATATTAGCGGCGCCGTCGGCTGCGATGCGAGCACAGCCGAGCCGGTCGTCTCCCGTCGGTAGCCGTGCACTCAGCTGCAGCCGATGTTTTCGTTGCCGGTGGCAGAGGCGCGCAGCTTCGCGGTCGTGCCCGTTGATCGTGCAGCGGGCGGGGCGCCGGCCGAACTGCCGTCTACTTTGGACACCTCTCGCGCGGCAGACTGGAGGCCGTATCGTCGTCCATATATGTCGCGCTAGCATGGCTAGCGTGGACGTGCCTTAACCGGAAGTAGGCAGTGTTTTGAGAAGCGCGTTGGCGATGACGTATGTCATGTGACATTTCGAGCAGCGCTCGGCGAGGAGTGGAGACCAGCCGACGAGGAGAGTACCGAAGGAAAGAGCGAAACGAGCGAGGGCCGTTTTTCGATAATCAAACGCGTGTAACTCCGCTATTACGGCACCATTTCGAAAAATTCTGGCGGCTACGTGTTCGTTGTAGACTCGTGCACAACTGCAATACCACAACTAAATTTCGACCTCTTGGTGGTTTAGGGGCCCTTTAAGGCGAAACTTTACCAGCGGCCATGTATAGTCGGTAAAGTTCTCCTTTCTCGCATCCAGTGTTACCGCCCGAACTCTGCTGAGTGCGCCGCTTCCTCGCAATGCGAAGTCGCCCCCTTGAACTACGCTGCCTGCACGTACTGCTGGGTAGTTCGTGTTGTGTGTTCATCAGCCCACTTTAATAAGACTCGATGGCTGCGCCGAAACGCCGTAAGGTAACGCTTGATGACTATTTCACGAAAGGTGACGCTCTTCCCAGCGCACACTCGACAACTGGCGAAAAAGCTATAGCCGCCGAAGAAACAGTTCCCAGCTGTAGTTCTGCACAGCCTTAATACGACTCGTGTGCCGAAAGAACTTCTGAGAGCCTATCGGAGCATGATGCGTGCAAGGAAGCCACGATACCTGACAACGACATTGGTCTTTACTTTGTTAACGGGCCAAGACGCCAGGACTTGCAGGACGACGAGACTAGACGACGTTTGCTAATGACGCCATGGAAACCAGGTGCAAACTACAGCTTTCCCTCAGTTAGCGCAAACTGAAGTTCCAACCACACTGGCAAGAAATGTTTTCCTGGCTGGTGTATTCCAAATATCAGGAGGGAGCCCTCTGCAAGACATGTGTGCTTTTTAGAAAAGAAAGTTCAGGCAAGGGTACTCACCAAGTTCTTGGTGCGTTGGTCCTCTCTCCGTTCACACGTTGGAAGTACGCGCTCGAAAATTTCAGAAGCCACAACGAGTGTGACTACCACAAGGCGGCCGCTCTATAGGCGACGAATTTTCTAGAAGCACTCAAAGGCGAGTCAGTTGCTGAAAAGATGGAGTCCTCAGCCCAAGCACAAAGGGAATTAAATAGAAAAAAAGCTGATCTCCATAATAGACACTGTTATCTTCTGTGGGCGACAAGGTATACCTTTGAGGGGACATCGAGACGCCGGGCCTTTTTCTCTTGAGGAGCCCGCTGAAAATGACGGCAATTTCCGTGCTTTGTTACGGTTCAAGGTCCGCAGTGGCGACACCGCGCTAAGAAAGCACTTGGAATCAGCTTCCAGCAACGTGACCTATCTGAGTCCACAGATTCAGAATGAAATATTGGCAGCAGCAGGAAATTTCGTCCAGGACGAAATCGTAAGGAAGGTCAACTCTGCAAAATGCTTTGCACTGCTTGCGGACGAAACCACGGATATTTCAGGTGATGATTGCATTCACGATGTTGCTAAAAATAGTTGCACTGGATAATGTGTTGTATATGTATTTTTAAGCTACATAAGGCTTACGTTTTGGCTTACATTTCCATCTAGATTTTGAGTGCATCCACAATGAACAAACGCATAGCCCCTGAACTTCTGGATAGACAAAACTTGCATTTGAAGCATGTTTCATTATTAAATGTCGTTTACAATTGCCAACGCCGCTATGTGAGGCGAAGTAAGTGTGGTTTGTGCACAATTACGCGGGTTAGAATTGCAATTGAGGATAGTGTATCACAGAAACCGGCATACCGAATGTGTGACGTAGATTGAACAAAGAAAAGCTCATACGAGTCACAATTACATTCCTGATACACCGCACGCACTTACGGAAAACATCTCGCGCGACTGCGTGTAACAGTGGATAAATTATTGTTTTGTGGATTAATCCTTTGAATGTTTATAAAAAAAGCAACCTAAAATAAAAAAACGCAGATGCTACGATGAACAACTTTGTGTAGTGGAGTAGTTGTGTGCGCTTGCGCGGGCGAGCACAAAGACGTAGGCGGTTTGATAGCTAGACAGATAGATACGCTCAATGTACAGTTGCCGCAGAAAAACAACGCCACAAGTCACCGATGAGCAGAGCATCAAAATCACGAATATTGTTGGAAATTTTGGCACTAGGATGGGCTACTTTTTGCCGGTAACTTCCGTTTTAACAGGTATATCGCATTTGCTACTCTCTTCTTGTCATACTGGGTATGGGGAATCAGACTCGCAGTGTCGCGATTTTCCAGCTGCAGTGTTCGCCACTTGTGCTAATCATTTTCTGTCAGGACTGAACCTTTGGCATGCCAAAAAATGCTTCGCATTTAAAATGACAGGCAGTGCCATTGTAAAATCCGTTGATCAACGGGCAGTAATTTAATGCTCCCATTAAACTACACAAGTATTCTTGCGTTCAACACACCGTCCGTCGAAACAGCACTCCTGGCAAGGACGGAATCACCAACAAGTTGCTAAGAAACCTGGACGATTCAACCGTGCAGGCAATACTGGAACTCTTAAATGCACACTGGAGCAGAGGGACCTTACCCCCGGAATTCAAGCATCCGGAGATTACACTGATACCAAAGCCAGGAAAAACGCCCTGCCTGGAGAACCTAAGACCCATTTCGCTTACGTCTTGCCTCGGTAAATTGATGGAACTTGTTATCTTAGACAGGCTACAGACGCATCTCGAAGAACGTCAACTGATGCCGAACACGATGTTTGGTTTTCGGCCCAACTTGTCAACGCAAGACGTGCTTCTGCAGCTCAAAGAGGAAGTACTTACTGCAGCAACGCCGTGCTGCCCAAAAGCAATTCTCGCACTAGACCTAAAGGGAGCCTTTGACAACGTGGGGCACGAAGCCATACTATCGAATCTCAGTGACACGAATTGCGGCCGACGAACGTACAGCTACGTGAGGGCTTTTCTCACTGATCGCACAGCCACAATAGGGCTGGGAAATGTGAGGTCACAGCGAATAAACACACCTAACAGAGGAACGCCACAAGGAGCAGTGCCGTCACCGACACTTTTCAATGTGGCCATGATGAAACTCCCAGCCCAACTTGAGAAAATACCGGGGATCAGACATGCCTTGTATGCAGACGACATCACGATATGGACGGTCGGAGGGTCCATAGGAGAACAACAAGAGGCATTACAGGAGGCAGTAGACGTCGTAGCAAGTTATGCGGAGACATGCAGACTGCAATGCGCGCCGGAGAAGTCGGAGCTCCTCATAATCGAGAAGCGCTCACGAGGACGATCAACAGCCCCGGCACCAACCATCCACCTGCGAATAGGTCCTTGAGAGATTACCAAGGTAGACAGACTTCGGATCCTCGGCTTACACTTACAAAAGGACGGGGGCGGAGGATACGCCATACAGAAGCTACAACACACGACCACGCAGATCTTGCGCATGATTCAACGAATTACTAGCAGGAAGAGGGGACTCAAGGAACAGGACCTTATTCGATTAGTGCAGGCTCTGATTGTGAGCCGCATTGCGTACTCGGCACCATATTTAAATTTAAGGAACGCGGAAGTGGAGGTACTCGACCAGCTGATACACAAGGCGTATAAGCAAGCGCTCGGACTCCCACCCGGAACGGCTACTTTTCGCCTCGAGGAGACAGGGGTGTACAACAATGCACGGGAAATCATAGAGGCCCACCTGGTAAGCCAGAAGGAAAGAATACTACGCACAATAGCGGGACGCTGCGTCTTGGAACGTCTTGGATATTCCGTACGGAAGACCAGCGCACTGACCAAAATCCCAACACGAATACAATAAACTATGTACGTCTCACCGATTCCCAGGAACATGCACCCAAACTTCCACATCGGACGGAGACAAGCCCGAGCGCAGGCGCTCGCGAGAAATTCTGGAAACCACCCCAATGTCTTGTACGTGGACGCGGCCAGCACCGCAAGAAGCACCGCATTCGTCACCAGCGTAGTCGACAATCACGGGACCGAAATAAATGCATCGTCGGTTTCCAGAGTGAGCGCTGCGGAGGCAGAGGAACTAGCGATTGCGTTAGCCATCACGACGAGACCGCAGTGGGATTGCGTCATAGTTCTGACGGACTCTCAGACGGCATGCAGAAATTACTCCAGGGCCAAAATTTCCAGGGGTGCACATCGCATTCTGAATGGAGCGCACCAGCTGCCACCATACATACAAATCGTGTGGACTACGGGGCATGAGTCCTTACGCGGCAATCAGCAGGCACACGCCTACGCCCGAGCGCATGCACACCGGGAGCCGCGAGATGACCGCGCCGAGCAGTTCCAACCAGAGCCCATACCATTAACCTACACTCACATCCTACAACACTGTCGCCTTTCACGAAGAACACTACCCCCACCTCATAATTCTCTGACGCGAGAGGAGGCCGTAATATGGCGAAAACTCCAAACAAACACATATCCACATTTGAGTCTTTACCACGCCATACACCCTGCGCTGTATTCCTATAAATGTCCACACTGTGATCAATGTGCAACACTTTACCACATGGTATGGGCTTGCGCAAACGCACCACAGCTAACTCCCATAACACACCCCACCACACGGCAATGGGAGGCAGCGCTGTCCAGCTGTGACTCGACGGACCAGCTCAACCTGGTCAACCGAGCGAGAAGGGCAGCTAAGCCCGCTGGACTCCTGGACTGAGGGGACCACCCACTGCAGAGCGGGGGAGCTACCTACGCTGGCGTGCTCTTTTTATTAAAGTTTCTTCTCTCTCTCTCTCTCTCCGAAGAAAGCCAATACGAATAGATACGACGACATCGTATTGCAAGAGAGCGTGGTTGGTTGTTGAACTTTTTTCTTTGTCAAGGTGCTTCCTCACTTGACGCAGAAAACAGTGATCGTCAAAATAACAACTCCACGACTACTTTTCTTGCAGGTGCCGAACAGATGTCGATTTGCCTCCGCTACATATTTGACGGACAGTTGCGAGAGGAATTTTTCGCCTTCATTCAAGTCACCAACCTATCTGGGCAAAGCCTCGCATCAACAATCCTGACAGCCCTCGCGAGCAAAGGCGTTGACGTATTATATATGTGTGGACAAGGCTACGATGGAGCAGCAAATATGGCGGGCCTCTTCAATGGCGTCCAAGCTGTAATTCAGAGGGAGCATCCTATGGCATTATACGTTCACTGTGCCAGCCACTCGTTGAACCTCGCAATATGTCATTCCTGTAGCGTCCCTGAAATCCGTAACACATTTGGTGTATTGCAGGAGGTGTGCACATTTTTTAGGAAATCTGCCACAAAGTCAGTTGTGCTAAAGGAAAAAATCAGTGAGCTATGTTCAGGAGTACATAGGCAACGGCTTCATTCATTATGCGAAACACGTTGGGTAGCGCGTCACGAGGCTGTGCAAACGTTCGTGGAGCTTCTCAATCCAATCGTTTCAGCCCTTGAAACTCTTCAGGATGGAGCTCCCGGTGACGCATCCGCAAAAGCACACAAATTGCTCACCTGTGTTTTGACTTCCACTTTCATTGTCAGTGTACACATCGCCGCCAAAGTACTCTCGTTAACGCCTCCGCTTTCGAGATTGCTTCAGTCTAGCTCACTGGACCTGGCCGCCGCCTTGATGTATGTCGACGACGTTAAGTCTGCGGTGCTCCAGATGCGGGAGTCTGGCTTTAATTATATATTCGACGCCTCTGTAAAGGCTGCCGAGGCCTCACATGTTGAAATGAGAATGCCGCGGGTCACAGGTAGGCAGCTTCATCGCCATAACGTGTCAGTGGCTAGCGTTGAAGAGCACTTTAGGCTTTCAGTGTTTCTGCCTTTTCTGGACTACCTAATAAGCCAGTAGAATGAGTGGTTTAAAAGGCATCGGCACACCTTGAAGATGCTTTCTTCTCTTCTGCCACAGAATATACCCGCCATTCCCATTGCCGAGGAGTTTACAGCTTTGTACTCAAACATAATCTCTGCTTCGGAACTGCAAGGGGAGTTGGCAGTATGGGCTGCGAAATGGAAGAGTGAGAAGCGAGAAACGCCCAACATGTCTGCAATTCAAGCGGTTGCCAATTGCCCAGAGGTAGTCTTTCCAAACGTGCACCGTCTTTTAAAGATTCTGGCAGCTCTGCCCGTGAGCACAGCTGAAGCCGAGCGCTCTTTTTCATCGCTGAGACGCCTAAAGACGTACCTGAGAGCTTCAACAACAAATGACAGATTGGTTGCCATCGCGCTTCTAAACATCCACCGTGAAATTCACGTCCGCCCGGAAGACGTTCTCTCTGTTCTCTACCGGGAACGCAGACGGCTTCAGCTGAATGTGTAGCAAGAGCCACAATCGCCTGCTGAAAATCAAGCAACAAAGTTAAGTAAAATTATTTCGGGATTGAGATTTTTCGAACAGTCGTAAAAACACAGTTCTTAATTGTTTATTGTTGGGGTTTAACGTCCCAAAACTACTATGTGATTATGAGGAAGAATAAACATTTTATTGAAATAGCAGACTGAGGGTCTTGCGGGTGAAGCCCCTATTCCAGGGCCCCACTGGCTCTAGCGGCTCGTCCGGCTTGGTCCAAGGTTGCCTGCTGACTTCCCAGGTCCTGCCGGATATAATTATGAGCGACGCCGTAGTGGAGGGCTCCTGGGATTTTTACCATGCACCTAAATCTAAGTAAATGGGCCTCGAGCATTTTCACCTGACCCCATCTAAAATGCGGCCGCCGCATTTGTTGCTTCATTTGTTGCGCATTCTTGCCCAAAACCTCACAGAGTGCCAAAGCCTTGACAAACACCGCGACACATTTTTCTGTATGCAGCCATGATGCACTGTAAATTACGAAACCAAACGGAAGCGCCCAGGTATGAAATTGTGATAGTCGCACCGGTTTCTTGAATCATGTCAGCGCGAAGCGACGAGAAAAAAGGGTGGGTAATGTGGGGGGGGGGGGGGGGTGCGCAAAAAATTTCGGGCGGGGGGGGGGTTGAACCCCCCCCCCCCCCCCCTTGGCTACGCCCCTGGTGACATCCGCCGTGTTAGCTTAGCGGTAAATGCATACGTGTAGCGCCGCCAAGCTCGTCGATGCGAGCTGGATTCCCGGCCACGACGGCCGCATTTCGATGGCGGCGAAATGCAAGAATACAGTTCTTACCATGTACTTTGATTTTTGTGCACGCTAAAGAACTCCCATTGGTCAAATTTATTCCTGATACCCTCCATTACAATGTGCATCATAATGATTCGTGCTTTTGGCACGTAAAACCCGCGAATTTAATTGGTTGTACTGTTCGTTTACTCGCGATCGGCAAAGAGGAGCTCAAGATAATTATATCCTTTTTCAAACGCTGCAACTTAAATTCCAACTTAAAAGAGGCCGCACATTATTAGTCTTTTGTGTGGTGGCAATCCGTATTTAATGCAAGCTGCGGTCATCGCATGCGTCGGTAAGCGGCAGATCACAAAGCAGCTGCCCGATATGCGCGCATAGTTTGTTGCTTGGCCATGCTTTCTAGGTTCACAATATCCAAGCATGTTTTAAAGTAATTGCCACCTTGCACATTCTTCCTGCTTCAGTCTTCCTGCCAAGAATCTTCGTTTCGTGTAGTAGCCGGCCATCGGTGTGAGCTTACTTTAGCTGCGTCGGGGCCATTCGCCCGACGAGAAACTAGATTTGCTTTGATGAGGCATGTATCGCTAATTCTTGCGCTCGTGCTGCTGGTCCCAAGGTAATCGCTGGTTACCGTGATCTGGGTTCATTTCGCGGAGCAGTTTGTACGAGTGATTTCTCGTGACCCGTGAAAAGATACCTCGCTCGCTCAATAATGGAATGAGTTGCCATGATTCTAACATCTGCATTGAATAAGGCATGATATACATTAAACATTTATACAGCATGATATAAGACATTATGCGCATATGTAGTACTTACGTCATTAATTAATTTTATTGTCTTATTGGTGCCTAATGCTTGTGTTCTTTCTGTTCCGACAGCGCTGATGCCACTCCCTGGGAGCCAAATTGAGAGCAGCCGTGTGTGCGCGCCCAGCGACCAACGAAACCAACCGCAATCGTCACCGTCTCTGCACATCTCTGCAAGCATGCATGACTGCTTTGTGACTGCATCGTAGCGAAATAAAAGCGACTAAATTACTGAGCTCGGTGCGTACCTCTAACTCGATGTCGTATACAATCTTGTTGGACACCTCCGACACGCACTTGGCTTTCACTGTCACATCACCGCCCACAATTTGTTCGACACCACACACGTGTGGAAGCAGACGCTCCCCTTTCTTGAGGTTGCCGCCACGAAAAAATCTGTCGGCGTCGGAAACCTTCTTGAAACCGCATTGCAGTCTTTGCATCGCTGTTCAGCAAGCAGGCGATCTGCCGCCGTCGAAAACGGAGAACCGTAAGCACGAGCAGCGAAGGAAAGCGCGGGCAAAATAATGTAAACAAACAGGAGACTGCACCACGGCGCGACCGCGCTGCTTGAAATTTCCACATTGGAGGCGCTGTCAGGAGGCGCAGCAGCGCCTTCAGGCGATCGTTTTTTCGTCTATACGCTATTGAAGGCAAGCTTTTTTTTGTATAGCGAAACGCCGCCCACGTCGGAGCACCGAAACCGCTGTATACGACCAGGCCGTGCGGGCGAACATGCAGCCGGAAGCCAGAGTCGGTGATTCATCACAACAACAAATGTTTCGGTGCTGTAACTCTAGGCCGTGCTTAATTGAATGTTGGGGCTTCGTTTGATTTGCAGTACACTTTTTCTCAGCAGTTCGTTGAGGTTTGCTTAGCCCACAACAGGGGCCAACGTCCTTCCGAATATGTTCATCCCCGCCGCGTCGTCTTCTCGGCGTGTAGTTGGAGAAGTACTCATAGTTGATGTGAAAGTAAATAACAAGTATTCCTATTTTCCTGTATCACCTGATTAGTTTTGAACTTCCTTAGGGGCGCTTCCCTGGAGTGATGGAGAGGAGGTTGGAGCAGGAAAGGAGGAGTTGCGCTACCTTGAAAGTTTGTTTTATCTAGGAACCACAGTATCTAGGGGAGCTGGAATGGGGGCGGTTCAGCCAGCATGGGAATTATGGGAAGTACATTGATTTGCCTAAACTTCGTCCTCCTGGCTTCACACGGCTTCGTGACATTGTACACTCGTCATTTTCAACGAAGTACAGCGTAATAAATATTTCAATAAAAACTATTGAAATTGTCCGACGGCAAGATTCGAACATATGCCCTCTGAACAGAAGCCCCATATTGAAAACATTAGGCCACGGACGCTCTTTTTTTATTATACGCCACGGACGCTTGCATCTACAAGCGACATAAAACGGCCTTATGAATTTATGGCGGGGACGCCAGTGCCTCGAGACGCTTGACGCGTTCCGGTTTGGCCACGTCGACAAGCTGAACCTTCGCAATTAGTAGCGATTGTGCGTGTTCGCCGCGTCTTCTGTACTTCGCAAAGTATAGATTGCTCTGAAATTTACGACACTGAAAGCATATAAAGCATAATCAACGAAGACACAAGAAGGCCTGAATCCACAAGCACGAAGATCAGACAAATCTGTGTAATTCCCATCATTCCCATGGTGGCTCAACGATTGCAGCGCCAGAGTTTGGTTTAGTAATTATTCCAGGAAACTATGCGGTAAAGTGACAAAGCGAAACTTGGAAATACGTATATATTCGTCGGCGTAATCTAGGTGAAGTATAGTAATTAGGAGCAGGAAACGGGTTAACAGAATATGAAAGTTCAATAGGCAATGCCATTGCGTATATCTAAAAGTCTGTCTACAATTAAAACTGCAGGGAGTGAAAATAGAAACTTGGAAATGTATCTTCCCCGCAAAATCCAGGTGTAATAATTCGTGCAGAGAAACGGATACATAACTTGGAGAGTTCGACCGAAAATTGTGGCAACGTTGTTGTGTATATCTGAGAGTAGTTTGACAATACTAAAAATTAAATGCAGTTTTAAAGTGACAAAATGAAATTTGAAAATGTAGGTTCCTCGCAAAATCAAGGTCATCATCATCACCAGCCGATATTTTATGTCCACTGAAGGACGAAGGCCTCTCTCTCCCTGCGATCTCCAATTACCCCTGTCTTGCGCTAGCGTATTCCAACTTGCGCCTGCAAATTTCCTAATTTCATCATCCCATCTGGTATTCTGTCGACCTCGACTGCGCTTCCCTTCTCTTGGTATCCATTCTGAAACCCTAATGGTCCACGGTTTATCCATCCTACGCATTACATGGCCTGCCCAACTCCATTTCTTCCGCTTACTGTCAACTAGAATATCGGCTATCCCCGTTTGTTCTCTGATCCACACCGCTCTCTTCCTGTCTCTTAACGTTAGTCATCAGATTTTTCGTTCCATCACTCTTTGTGCGGTCTTTAACTTGTTCTCGAGCTTCTTTGTTAACCTCCAAGTTTCTGGCCCATATGTTAGCACCGGTAGAATGCAATGATTGTACACTTTTCTTTTCAATGACAGTGGTAAGCTCCCAGTCAGGATTTGGCAATGCCTGCCCTGTGCACTCCAACCCAATTTTATTCTTCTGTAAATTTCTTTCTCGTGATCAGGGTCCCCTGTGCGAAATAGACCTAGATAAACGTACTCCTTTACAGACTCTAGAGGCTGACTGGCGATCCTGAATTCTTGCTCCCTTGCCAGGCTATTGAACACTATCTTTGTCTTCTGCATATTCATCTTCAACTCAATTCTTACACTTTCTTGATTAAGGTCCACAATCATTTGCTGTAAATCGTCTCCATTGTTGCTGAACAGAACAATGTCATCTGCAAACCGAAGGTTGCTGAGATATTCGCCGTTGATCCTCACTACTAAGCCTTCCCAGTCTAAGAGCTTGAATACTTCTTCTAAGCATGCAGTGAATAGCATTGGAGAGATTGTGTCTCCTTGCCTGACCCCTTTCTTGATAGGTAACTTTCTACTTTTCTTGTGGAGAACCAAGGTAGCTGTGGAATCAATGTAGATGTTTGCGAAGATATTGACGTATGCCTCCTGCACTCCTTGATTACGCAATGCCTCTATGACTGCTGGTATCTCTACTTAATCAAATGCCATTTCATAATCTATGAAAGCCATATAGAGAGGTTGATTGTACTCCGCAGATTTCTCGATTACCTGATTGATGACATGGATATTATCCATCGTAGAATATCCCTTCCTGAAGCAAGCCTGTTCTCTTGGTTGGCTGAAGTCAAGTGTTGCCCTGATTCTATTGGAAATTATCTTGGTGATATTTTATACAATACTGAAAGCAAGCTAATGGGTCCATAATTCTTCAATTCTTTAACGTCTCCCTTCTTATGGATTAGTATAATGTTGGCGTTTTTCCACCTCTCTGGTACACTTGAAGTTGGGAGGCATTGCGTATAAAGGGCCGCAAGCTTTTCAAGCATGATATCTCCTCCATCTTTGATTAAATCTACTGTTATTCCATCTTCTCCAGCAGCTTTTCCCCTGGTCATGTCTTTCAAGGCCCTTCTAACTTCAACGCTAGTTACAGAAGGAGCCTCTGTACCCGGTTCATCACTATTTCGAATGAAAGTAGCTTGGCTGTTTTGGGCACTGTACAGGTCAGTATAGAATTCTTCCGCTGCTTTTACTATGTCATCGAAATTGCTGATGAAATTACCATGCTTATCTTTCAGTGCATACATCTTCCCTTGTCCTATGCCAAGCTTTCTTCATACTGATTTAATGCTGTGTCTATATTTTACGGCTTCCTCAATCTTTCCGACGTTATAATTTCGAACATCCCTTACTTTCTTCTTGTTGATCAGTTTTGACAGTTCACCGAATTCTATCTCATCTCTTGAGTTGGACATTTTCATGTTTTGTCGTTTCTTTATTAGGTCCTTTGTTTCTTGGGAGAGCTTACCTACTGGTTGCCTTGGTGCCTTACCTCCCACTTCAATTGCTGATTCGGAGATCAACCTAGTTACGGTTTCATTCATTACCTCTATGTTGTCTTTATCTTCTTTTTCTAAAGCTGCATATTTGTTTGCGAGCACCAGCCTAGATTGGTCTGCTTTTACCCTTACTGCCTCTAGGTTGGCCTGTTTCCTCTTGACTAATTTCACTCTTTCTCTCTTCAAATTGAGAGAAATCATAAACCTCACTAACCTATGGTCACTGCATTTTACCTTACCTAACACTTCTAAATCCTGCACTATGCTTGGATAGGGAGAGTATGAAATCTATTTCAATCCTTGTTTCTCCATTAGGGCTTTTCCAGGTCCACTTCCTGTTGCTGCGCTTCCTGAAAAAGGTATTCATTATTTGGAGCCTATTCCTTTCCGCGAATTCTACTAACTCGTTTCTGCCCCCCGAATTGCTATATTATACCTTGATTTTAGAGGGTGCTCAAATAAAGGTATGATATAACAGTTCAGGGGGCAGAAACGGGTTCAGAAAAAGTGAGTTCCACAGAAAAATTCCCAGGTGTCTTTACATGTCGCCTAAAAGACACGAAGGCGAAAGCCTTGTAAAGCCTACTGTAATTCACCGTAATCCTCCTTTATCCACCTCAACCCACCGTAATCCACCTTTTCCTCTTTTATTCATCTTCATCTATCTTAATCGACCTTAATCCAGTCTAATCCAACTTCACCCGCCTTCTTTGACCTGAATCCACCATATTGCACCCTAATCCACCTTAATCCTCCTTAATAGGCCATAATACACCTTAATCGAACTTATTCCACAATAATCAACCTTAAGTCAGCCTAATCCTCCTTAATACAACCTAATCGACCTTAATCCACTCTAATTCATTTTTATCCATCCTATTCTACCGTAATCCACCTTCATTTATCCTATTTGACCTTAATCCACCTTAATAAACCTTAATACACCATAATACACCTTAATCCACCTTAATCGTCTTTCATCCACCTTAATCGAACTTAATCTACCTTATTGCACCCTAATTCACCTTAATCAAAGATGTTCCACCCTAATCCACCCTAAGCCAGCCTCATCCTCCTTAATACAACTTATTCTACCGTAATCCACCTTTATCAACCCTAAAATACCTTCATTCACGTTATTCTACCTTAATCGACATTAATAAACCTTAATACACTGTAATCCACCTTATTACATCCTAATCCACCTTAATCCTCCTCCATGAAAGTTTGGGTGACAGCGCAAAAAGACGACCAGCGCCTGCGTGTCCATGTCCCTTCTTGTGGTCGTCTGCTTGCGCTATCACCCAAACTTTCAAGATGTACCAACTCGCCCAAAAAGAAGTATTGATTAATCCTCCTTCATTCACTTTTAACGACCTTAATGACCCTAAAGCATATTATTCCTTCATAATAGATCTTAATCCATGTTAGTCCACCTTCTTACCCCTTAATCCACCTTAATCCACCTTAATTCATCTTAACCGGCCTTAATCACCCTAATCTACCTTAATCCTAGTTCATTCCCCTTATTTGACTTAAGTCCACCTTGTGCCCAACTTCAATTTCTCGTAATCCATTTTCTGCACCCTAATCCACGTTAATCCCCCTTCATCCACCATTATCGACCTTAATCTACTTTAATGCATCTAATCCACTTTAATACATCTTAATCCACGCTAATCCACCTTTTTGCCCCTAATCCACCTTAATCCTCCTTAATACATCTTAATGCATGTTATTCTGCCTTGTTGCCCTCTAATTCGCCTTAGTCCTCCTTAATACATCCTTAATACATCCTTATCCACCTTAACCAACCTTAATCCACCTTAATCCAATCACCAATCAATTAATAACCTTCGTAATTATTACTCATCTTTTTTACAGTGCTGGACATGCATTGGTTTGCTTCTGGCCTTCCTTGGGTCACGTGACTCAGTACCTCACACGCAACCTTGAAACATCGAGGTCTCAGGTTTTCGTCTTAAAAGTGTGGCAACGCTGTTGCAATAACTAAAAGTCAGTCAAGAACTCAAACTGCATGGAGCGTCAAAGTGACAAAATTAAACTTGAAAATGTATGTTACTCGCAAAAATAAGGGGTAATATAGTAATTTGGCCAGCAGAAATGGGTTCATAGAATATTACAGTTCGACAGAAAAGTCTGGCAACGCTGTTACGTATATCTAAAAGTCTGTCAACAACTCAAACTGGATGGACCATCAAAGTGACAAAATTAAACTTCAAAATGTATGTTTCTTGTAAAATTAAGGGGTAATATAGTAATTTGGGGGACAGAAATGGATTCGTAGAATCTTACAGTTTGACAAAAAACTTTGGCAACGCTGTTACATATGTCTAAAGGTCTGTCAACAATTCAAACTGAATAGAGCGTCAAAGTGACAAATCTAAACTTGAAAATATATGTTCCATGCAAAATTAAGAGGAAATGGTCAACGTCTAAAACCGAACGGGGCATTAACTGATAAATGAAGCTTGGAAATGTTAGTTTCTCGCAAAAATAAGCTGTAATATAGTAATTTCAGGGACAGACACTGTTTTACAAAAGATTACAGTGTGACAGAAAATTGTGGCAACACTGTTACGGATGCCTAAAAATCTGTCAACCATTAAAACTGAATGGGGCGTTAAACTGACTAATGAAGCTTGAAAATGTTAGTTTCTCGCAAAAATAAGCTGTAATATAGTAATTTGGATGATGGAAACTGTTTTACAGAAGATTACTGTTTGACAGAAAATTGCGGCAACGCTATTGCATATTCGCAACTCAAATGAACTGCAGGGGGCGCTGCGAAAACTGGCCGCGTCTGGCTACACTGTGCAACATGGCGGCTACACGGAGGTCACTGCGTCGCCGCAACCGCTTTGTTTGATGTACAGTACACTGTAGTTTGATTATTTTCGCGCAGTTTGATGCCGGCTTGCGCTGTTTTGTGGAAGGAAAGCGAGTAGCTTACGCCTACCAAATCTTTTTAGCCCATCTGAGAGAGCCACAGTGGGTAATGAGGCTGAAGTGGTCGCACGGTGTGTGCAAACATCTGGCGCGACAGCGGACCCGCACGAGATTCTGATGAAAATCACAGATGTATTCTTGAACCCATTGGTCGTGGAACCGAAGTACTCGTGCACTGTTGGATGGTCGGAAAAGTACAAGCATGTTTCTGCTGCTTTGATTCACTGTTCAGGCGCGGATAGATAGTCCGGTACGTTTCGAGCGTGCGAGACAGCGGCCGGCGAAGTTGGATACGTCACGCTGGCCTCGCCAGGATTGGCGAAATCTTACATCCTGCTCAGTTTGGTACTTTTAACATAGACCGCCGAAGCGCACCGACTTGCTCGATCAGCTGTTGCCGCTGTACATGCGGATAAATATGCAGCCGGCGCGCACTTTCGCATTGTTGTTGCCTTAACACATTTTCATTCGGCGAAGGCGCTAGCTCTGCACGCTCTTTGCAGTCCAGAGAGCAAGCGGACCTAAAATCAAGCTTTGCATTTTATCGCGAGCATGCACTACGAATCTGTCGCGAACCTTTCCCGCTACTATTGCGTTCTTGCATTCAAGATTTGCGCAACGTGACTGTTGCTTCGCTTAGCTGTAGTTATTGCAGTAGTTGGTGCATTGTTTCTCTCGTAGAGAACAAAACGATAAATAAGAAACCGAAAGATCTGCTTACTACAATAAAAACACATTTGCACACCATGTACATGTATGACTTGTGCTGCGTGGCCTGATCCGGACTGACTACTCCCCGCTGTCTACAAACATGTCGCTTATGGCTGCTGTGTAAACTAATGAAATTAAACAAATGTTTCTGTGTAAATTAATTTCAACTAAGCTACTGCATTATGAATGTAATTAATTTTCCATGTTATTCTATAATTTACGTATCCTGCAGTTTAAGTGGCCAAAACTGTGTTCGCCTCTGAACTGCCAATTTCCTTCAGACACTGATAAGAGATACAATTGCTTTGATAATTACACATTTTCAAATGAGCGCCTACTAACTTGCACTAGTTACACGGGTAGCGTGTCCAAGTCGCAAGGAAGGCGTACGGCTATGCCACCCCATGGTTATTTTACACGCTGGCGCGTACATGTTGTGCTTACTTATAACGATTTACTGACGTTACCTGGGAATACCTGAAACTCCAATGTATCGATTTTCGCTGATTACCATACTCAGTAGTTCCACGTTGTGCGCCGCACGTATCCGATATAACAGCTTTAATGAAGGAAAGCTTGAATACAACAGCGACATTTGCATGATAAACTGCATTACCACGCCGGCTATCACATGAAACTGCATGTTGCAGCACGCATACGCTGAACGTTATCGCGATGGCAGTGACAACCTCAACTCAACCTTCCTGAAGTTCGCTGTAGTGCGTTACTGCAAACATAGTACAAGCAACAGGATTGCGTTCTCTTCACACAAACAATAAACCGACCCTCGCCTGAAAGAAATGAGAACTTTCTCGAGCAAGGTATTGAGAACACAACAATTGCTGTTGTCGTAGCTTATGATAAGATTCGCAATCCATGTGGCTCTTCGGCGCCGCAAAACTTCAAAACGCAGCATAATTCCACGGCCGTGCGGAGTTTCGTTGATGGTGGCGCGCACCCGATCGCAGTGCGAAGGCTACGGACGGAGCGTCTGCTCCGACCTCCGTACTAGGTTTCCGGCGCTCGCCGCAAAGTGTCGCATGAATTGCTGGAGTCGCGAATACCTTAAAATCTGTTATCATTTAAAACTTAACGGGGCATTAACTGACAAATCAAGCTTGAAAATGTTAGTTGCTCGCAAAAATAAGCTGTAATATAGTAATTTAGGGGACAGAAACTTTTTTACAGAAGATTACTGTGTGACAGAAAATTGTGGCAACACTGTTGCGTATACCTAAAAGTATGTCAACCATTAAAACTGAATGGGGCATTAAACTGACTAATGAAGCTACAAAATGTTAGTCTCTCACAAAAATAAGCTGTAATGTAGTATTTTGGGGGACGGAAACGATTTCACACAATATTACAGTTTGACAGAATTGTGGCAACTCTGTTGCGTATACCTAAAAATCAATCAGCCATTAAAACTGAATGGGTCCTTAAACTGGCTAATTAAGCTTGAAAATGTTAACTTCTCGCCAAAATAAGCTGTAATATAGTTATTTGGGGACGGAAACTGTTTTACAGAAGATTACTGTTTGACAGAAAACTGTGGCAACACTGATGCGTATACCTAAAAGTCAGTCAACCATTAAAACTGAATGGGGCATTAAACTGACTAATGAAGCTTGAAAATGTTAGTTTCTCGCAAAAATATGCTGTAATGTAGTAATTTTGGGGACGGAAACTGTTTTACAGAAGATGACTGTTTGACAGCAACTTGTGGCAACGCTCTTGCATATTCGCAATTGAAATGAACTGCAGGGGGCGCTGCGAAAATTGGCCGTGTCTGTCTACACTGTGCAACATGGCGGCTACACCGAGGTCCCCGCTAGAGTGTACTAGACAATGGTCGAGTGGGCCGAACGGCGCTCTGCCGCTGAGGCGCCGCGTGTGGAAAAATAGTGCGAGGGCGCTGCGAGCGAACTGGATTGGGGCGGAGACGCTTTCCGCGGCAAATTCAACGTACTTTCGCTGCAGGCGCCGAGGCCGATTCCGCATAGTACGCTCTTAAAATAGCGCTTTATTTCCACTGCAAATTTATGTTTACGCCATTTTGCCAAACATATATATTTGAGGCATAGATTATACAACGCGACGTCTTTAATTTT
This sequence comes from Dermacentor silvarum, assembly GCF_013339745.2. Taxonomy (NCBI): domain Eukaryota; kingdom Metazoa; phylum Arthropoda; class Arachnida; order Ixodida; family Ixodidae; genus Dermacentor; species Dermacentor silvarum. The sequence continues at coordinate 304,363,431 of NC_051154.1, forward strand.
TGCTGTCGTTGTCAAGCGCGTCGTCTGCTAGCGCGCGCGCGTTCGCTACGCGGACGCTGTCGGACGCCCAGTTTTTCTCGCAGAACCTCTGTGCAGTTCATTTTTTTAATGTTTTAGTTTCTTCGGTGCGCCCATGACTCTTGACGGCCGGTGCAAAATGTAGTTTTAGCCAGGCGAACTGTTGTTTTCACCACTGTCCTCTAAAACTGGTATATCCGCACCGTGAAGGCTACGTAAGAAAATTTTATTATTGATATCGTCTCATTTTACACGCGCTTCTTTTGATGGATACTGATCAGGGACAATGATCGAAGAAAACAGTATTAGAGTGAAATAAACCAGGTTTATTAACTTTGTGGTGCGAAGAATGACCAATGTATTTCTAGGTAATTAAATCAAAGTGTACATAGACATATATATGTGTGTGTGTGTGTGTGTGTGTGTGTGTGTGTGTGTGTGTGTGTGTGTGTGTGTGTGTGTGTGTGTGTGTGTGTGTGTGTGTGTGTGTGTGTGTGTGTGTGTGTGTGTGTGTGTGTGTGTGTGTGTGTGTGTGTGTGTGTGTGTGTGTGTGTGTGTGTGTGTGTAAGGGAAAAAATTGTCACAGTTTCGCCCGAAAGGCGAAGCATCAATTTTGATAGCGAATTGGTAGAGAGCTACTCGGAGTAGGGATAGTAGAGTAGTTTTATCGGCCGCATAAACTTGGACACATTCGCTTTCTAACTGAATTGACAAGCGTGGTGTGATCGCGCACAAGCAAACATGAATAGATCACACTGAATGACCGCAGACAACGACTGTCAAAACGCTGGCGCGGCCGCTGCAGCGGGCGAAGAATCGTGCGGTCTATCGCTTCAACGGAAACTCCCCGCTTTTTTTTTTTTTTTTGCTTTCGCGTGAGAGATTGCGTTGCCAGTTCTCCTTGCGCTGGGTTGCAAGATAAGCATTTGGTGCCGTAGCACAGCGTCGCCCCGCCTCCCCCCCCCCCCCCCCCCCCCCCATACCCCCACGGCCTTTTGGGCGACATTCGCGTTTGCTTTCCGCCGTGCGTTGGCTCTCCGTGATAGCGCGCGTCCCCCGCGCGCTTTTACTCGTACGGCGCGCGGCGACGATTTAATCGCCCTTGGAATCTATACGAAACCTGACGGCGACGGCGACGACGACGCCGACGGCAGAAATCCCGTTGAAGTGTCCATATAATTGCTATCGCAATAAAAAATAACAATTATTCTAAATGCAATAATTGAAACAGCGAGAACTCCCGACCGGAGTAAGCGCACCTGTTTGCAGTAACAAACACACTTATTAGTGAATACTGGAAATAAAACTCTCATTCGCAGAAAGAATATTCGTAGCAGGCAAAACCTTATATATATATATATATATATATATATATATATATATATGTGTGTGTGTGTGTGTGTGTGTGTGTGTGTGTGTGTGTGTGTGTGTGTGTGTGTGTGTGTGTGTGTGTGTGTGTGTGTGTGTGTGTGTGTGTGTGTGTGTGTGTGTGTGTGTGTGTGTGTGTGTGTGTGTGTGTGTGTAAGGGTTATTGATATACTGTACGACGCCGAATAGTCCTTTCCGTTCGAATGTAATGCATAACAGCACTATTGAAATCTCAAAGGTGAGTGTGTGCGTGCAAGTGAGGACTGTTATTCCGAATGATTTTGCTGCCGGAGAGTCGTGGCTGTTGCGCAGAGGCGCAGTTCCTGAAAGAATTAACGGACGGGTGTTAATATGTCCTGCTTAACAATTTCCTAGCTCTCATTCAATATAAACGCCCTGTTTTGGGGCAGCCCGTAAATCTGCTAACTTGATTGAGACAAGAATTTTTGACAGTCTCACCATGTTTGCAACCCAATAAAACTGAGTGCCCTATGTGGTACCACACTTTTCTTCAACGAACGCAACAGATCTGCACATATCTCTACGTGTATGCGAGACATGCCGTTCCTTTAATTGTTTCATTATGGTCGTTATGATAGTGCACCGGATAACTGAACGCAGCCGTTTATAATATACAAGCTGCTGAGTTGAGCGGTCATACATTTGGGAACGGCATTACATTTATGCATGAAATATAGGATAAGCCTAACATGTTTTTCTCGGAAATCAGACTCGAGAATAATTTATGTTGTTTACACCTCCAGAAATAAGCCGAAGAACGCAGCCACCTGCTTTTTTCTTTTTTTTAATATAAGCAAATTCTTCGGTTTTACGTGGCAAACCCACGTTATGATTATGAGGCACCCGGTTTAGTTTTTGCCACCTGGGGTTCTTTAACGCGCACCTAAATAGACACGAGTCTTTTTCCATTTCGTTCCCGTCTAATTTCGGGACCTCCAGTTTAGCAGCGCAACGCCATACCCACGATATAGGCACTAATTAGGCTACCGCGCAGGCTTTCTTTCTTTTTTGAAGTATCGACTGGAAAAAAATCCCCACGTACGGCTTACGGCCAAAGATTAGCCTATATATAATGGCTAACTAAAACCGTTTTCGGCGCTCGAGGTCCGACTGCAATAAATGACCCCGTACCAATTACTCCGCATTCTGTTACGCGAGAATGGCGGAAACTTGAATGGAATGTTGCACTGCAGTTTACTCTTTTTTTTTAATCTATGCCAATGCTTCCCGTAAATCTAAGTACAAGGTGCCGGATGGGGCAGATATGCTTTACTTGTTTGAAGGGGCAAGCAGGAAGGTTACATTTGCTGCTTCGTCTGCGTTTCGCAAGACCTACTGATAGAAAACTATATGCGCAACAATACACACGAGAGATACATGCTGCTTGAGGAACGAGAAAAATATTTTTTCTCCAAAGGGAACCATAAAATAACAGTAGAATTAAAGCCGACACTGCGGCCGCAATGCAAGCGCAATCACCGAGCGTCATTAGAAAACATTAAAAAATAAAGAAAGAAGAGAAAGGAAAGGGATTTATTCTTAAGACATAAATACACGTCATATGCAATTATGAACCTCATTTGATCGGTCTGAACGCAAATACCGGCGCGCAATGTAGTACGAATGACCCTGCCGAGCAGTATCGCCAGCAGTTTCCAACGGCGCGACCTTGATGCGGCCCAATTCACTTCGACCGCAGCGCCGCCCCAGTATTTTTCCACGTCGGGCGCCTCACTGCAAAGCATGCGCCGCCCCAGCCGCTCGTCCCACTCGACCATATTCTAGTACACTCTAGGCTGAACTAAGGGAACCGCCGCCCCAATGGGAAAGCGAGCAACGCGACGGGCATCTAGTAAAGGAGGCATTGCTTAAAATCCCTATATAAGAAAAGTACCGCCATCCTTTGACAAACTCCGCTTCTCTCTCTCCTGTATCTCCGATTGGACGATGATAGCGCGCGCTTTTCACTTCTTTATATTTTCTTTTTTTCCGCCTCAGAGCCATGTTGAAAGTACTCTGCGCAGCCGCAGTCGCCGCCGCCGGCGGCGGCGGCGCGCGCCCGGCCTGAAAGCTTCAACGTGGACTTTCTAGGTGCGCCACCGTCGATTTGGCTTTCGCAAGCAAAAAGTAAAGAAAAAAGTAAGCGCTTTAGGAGAGGAGGCGGCGAAGCAAAGAGTAGATGGCGGTACTTTTCTTATATAGGGATTTTAGCGATGCTGCCTACTTTTCCTACGCCGTCATTTAGTTTTAATTAACTTTCTGTTGTCGTCAACATGAATTGTAGCCTCAGGAATTGTTGACACGATATCGGAGGTACAGATGTGCAGTGTTCGATGTTTCCGTGCGCGTTCTGACTGTTTCAGTCGGAAAGGATCAAATCCACGAGGGTTGATAGCTCGTGTGGCGCAGGTTACACCCGTATCGCCCGCATTTCCTTTCGTGTCGGTGTGTTGAATGTGCGCGGGTTTTGCTCCTGTCGTCCGTACCTTCCGTGTTTATCGTGCGGCTCGCGAAGATTCCTAATAAAAAAACATCTGATACGTGAGTTAGCGTGGCTTTGGTGGCACTTTAAACAAAGAAGCGCTATTCACAGGTAGCCACAGCTAAGCTAGTTCTACTTCTGTTTCATTTTTGATGTCTCTTGTGCCAGTTGTGCGCAGTTGACCAGCGTACACATGCTTCCCAATTAACACGTTTGAAGAAAAGATTGTGCACATGTTGTTAGCAATTTTTGCCGTATTTCCTTGTTTTTTTTGTGCCTGCTTTGTTTGTTGCTGGTTTCAGGTGTCTTGGGCACATGCGAGCATTGTCCTGGTGCAGCAAAATTTTCCAATAAACGTTCACAGTTGTCAATAGAGCTTCGCCCGTCTGTCTCACCTCATATTGTCCCATCTATTGCACTTCACCGTACTCTAATATGCATCACCAACTGGCCCAAAGTTCTACTTTCTGAAGTTTTTATTGCTACTTCACACTTGTCAAAGTCAGGCCAACAGCCATACTGCATACAATGTAGAGCTATATGGACTGGCAGTTCATGTCATGGATTTATTCTGGCTTAATGGCATCACAGAAAGTAAACAAAGATGACAAGCAGGACACAAGTGCCTACTCTCAACTCTAGCTTTAATAACAAAACAGAAATCGCACATAACATGTAGTGATATGAAGTGACGTCATTCATTCAAAAACAATTTCTTCATCCAATGTAACTGAGAATGAGCGATGCATTTGTCCTTTGCATTGTGAATCTGCCAAAGCTTAATTATCTTATGTACTCTCTGGTCATAATTTCTGTTCAATGCAGAAGTTTGGGCTTGTTTGTGATAACGGAACTTGGACATCATAACAAGCAGGAAAGAACGCGAACACGAAGAGATATAGACTAGCGCCCATCCAGTCTGTGTCTCTTTGGGTCCACATTCCATTGTGCTTGTTATGATGTCCAAGTTCCATAATTTTAGGCTATAACGAGTTTTGTGGAACACAAGAATGAACCAGCATTTTTTAGAGTATGTTGCAATGTGCGGATGAGATTTGTTAGGCACAAGCCTGATTCACCCCAATCTGAAATTAATACAATATAGGCATAACAAGATGGCCATGGCCAACTGTACACAACCTCTGTTGCACAGTGCATCACCTCCTTCAAATCGTGCCACACGCAACAACCAAATTGTTTTCCTGGCTGCAGTATTTTTTTCTCACATCAGAGCAAATCTCTGTTCACAAGCTTCCTACAGAAAGAAAAGCATTTAGCCCATAGGGACCAAGTGCGCTTTTGCCCATGAAAAAGCACAAGAGCATACGAAACATCTGCGACCATTTTTTACTTGGCTCATCTCATTCATTATATTCCATCGTCATGCCTAATTTAGTTGTGCAAATCATATTTTCACACTATAAAGACAACTGTGAAAAAAGATTTGCCTTTGTAACTAAAGTTTGGAGACAGTGCCTGTCAGCTCATATTTTCATCTGTGCAATTACACCAAATGTAAACTACAAAAATACCCGTAGTCAGAATCACAAAGATACACACCTGTGTAATGATTCTGCTGAGATCCTAGGAGTGGTCAGCCACACAATGCAGCACAGGTAGAATGGCATCCTGAGTTAAAACAAAATAATAAGAATTGTAAGATGCATATCAAAAATTTTATGCTGTGAGGCATTTTGCATGTATACTAATCACCACATTTGCATGCAAAACAGTTTTGCAGAATAGTTAAGCAAGGTAAATCAATGTCTGGCCACGGGACTGTCAGCCAGTGCTACTCATGGCAATGGTGGCATATATAGCATATCGTTTCAAGTGCAGCTTTTGCAGGGTACATGAATTCAAGAAAACTTAGGTTCACATAATACATGAGACCTACAGTTAGAAGGATGTGTTACATCCAGCACCAATGCCACGAGTGGCACTGCCTAACGCTTCCAGGGCCGGACTTAGTACACACGCAGAAATTTGCAACAAAGTGAACAGGAGGAAGAGCTGTTGCTTTAACTCAATAAAAGATTGCTTGCTTCATGCAGATGTGAATACAGCTCCTATCAGCAACGAGTTGTCCTTTGGTCCACTTCACTTCTGTTCTTTTTTTCTTTCCTTGTCTTCATTGTTTGTTGGTGCCATATGGTTGTGACGAGCAGCTCAGCTCCTATTCTTGTTTTACTACATGGTGTAAAATCATCCAAACGTGCTTAAGCCTCTTAAGAGTAAACTTGAACCATTTTGTTTGAACAATATTTCTCTCTTTGTGTCACACCTTAATGTACTGCTAAAAAATGCTAGACAATGCTATACAGAAGAACCTACATCCACACAATCACACATCTGAATAAAACTGCACAGTCTATGATCATGTATACATACACATTTTACACATGTCTACAATGAAAATATATGTTACTGTTCTAATATGCACACTTAACATACTGCATAACAGTCAACTGGTTCCAAAATGGGTTTTTTTTTGTTATCACACATACGATGGCTCCAATTACAAATTTAATTCTGGCAGTGACTGAAGACACTCCCAAAAACTTTCTAATGCAATCAACAAGAATTTTCAAATTTAGAGCAGTTGGACACAAATAAGGCAAATAGTTTTATACTCCTAAATAACGAACTGTTATTGTATATGACGGTAAAAGGTCATGCTCCTGAAACATCAGACTGTTTATCATATAACACATTATTATATTTTTACTTACTTTCCTAAGGATTGTGCTGAGTGATCTGCTCATGTGAAAATGTTTATGCATAGCTGTATCGTGTTATCACTTGTGTTTTCACATTTGTATTAATGCTACTTTATGTGCATGGAAGCGTGCCCATACTACCTTAAGCTGAAGGCCAAACACTATGCTTACACGGTACATGCATTTCATAATACTAAGCAGTGGACTTGGAGAATGAGCAACTGTAATAAAAAGTGTGGTTCTTTGGACACACATCAAATGACATTTGCCTGGAAAACAAACATTTTGCTAAAATCATGACTTACTCCAATTGGTACTAAGCATAAAGCATCAATCAAGAAACTTGCATTTACCAGACACCACTATAGACACTAAGACCTCTTTGGCTTATTCACAGTCTGGCACAATGTGCTTAAGCTGCCTGTAAACCCTGGAAAGTGTTCATGATACTTTTTTTAAATAGATGGGAAAACTTGAGAAGGACCTAAAATTAGGGTCGGTAAAGCAAAACAGCTTTTTCAGAATTCCACTCTGTTTATATGCATATGTTCTATGCATATGATGGTGAAGGCAAATGATGTACTTGAACTGTGTTTTATCACGCAATACTAGAGAGCACAGTTTTGCAATAATGTGATAGAGAACAATGATAATAATGCCACATAAAACAACCTAGTGAATATTTTTAACTAATTGCACAAGGTTTTCGTCGTTATTCTGATGCACACATCTGCACACTATGCACCAAGTCTTGTCGGTTTTATTTTTGTCACATAGTAATTTAAATGACACATTTGTCCTCAAATATGTCATGTTGGGCTCCTTTAGTATTTTTATTTTCTTACTGGAACACACATGCCTATATATGTCTTCTGCCTCATGGAACAGGTGTCACAGCATTTCCTCTAACTGAAGCCACAAAACTAGCCATTGCAGGTAAAAGATACAGGGTAAAAAAAAACTAGGTAAGAGCCTACCTATGCCTCTGTTGCTGAAAAGGGGAACTTGGAAGGCGTCTGATGTCCGGCTATGAAGCTGCTTCATCCTTACAGCTGGCAATGAAACGGCTGCAGTCTTGAAACACAAGTAAAAAATTAGACACAGCAATGTTACATAAAGCCCGCAACAGCATGGCCGCAAGTTGATACGGGATTACTTCCGCTGCTACGCTGAGTTTTGTATGCTGTTCAGCTTACATTATTGGTAAACTATGCTTGCCAAAATTTTATATTTTAACAGGCTTTACTCTTTACAACAAAAGCCGTTACCCAACTCATGCTCTTATGCACTTAAGCCATGAAATGTTTACTGATCACATAAACTGAATGGCTTCCAAGACAAATTATTTCGGTCAAGAGGATACATAATTAATGAGTGTCACTGACATTGAATACCAAGGTAGTATCTCTTTTTACAATAGACAATGGCGGACCTGAAGCACATTTTTGTCAGATTTGGGTTGATCAGCCAGCCATTATTCTTTCTACCAGCAGCAGGAATTGAGTTAATATTACTCGTGCACAGTACGATCACACAGTCAAGTGTGATAAGATCCTGAGTTTGAAAGGGCGACATTGTATGAATTTGGTATGTAGAAATCAAAACTGAATATCTGTATGCAATGGTGCAGCAGCAAAACAAACATTAAACAAGTCAAGGCATCCAGTGCACAGAGCGGGCAGTCGAATAATAACATTGTACAATCGCCGACTATATAGATATTGCATAGTGCTTGCATGGGAGGCGTAGTCACTGCATCAGCAAATAACACAGCCACCGCGCTACGTTCCCGTGATCTATCACCGCCAACGCTGTCGCGTAAATTAATGTTTGGTCAAGCCAACCGCATCGTTTTCTGCTCGCGAAGGGTAGAAAGACGGCGTATCCGGTAATGTGAACGGTAATCTAAAGACCAAAGTCGACGGGTGCTGGCCCCCCAAGCTGCGCGGCTAGGCGCAGCAATCGCGCACTGCCTGCACAATCAGCGGCGTGGGCGCAAAGAGACAGACGCCGGCCCGGAGCGTACCGGCAAATCTACACAGTGCACGCTTAGTAAGCGACCTACTGCACACAACCGTACGAGGGGATTGGCGCCACGTAAGCGGCAGCTAGCAGATACCGCGCACAAAGAAGCGCCGAAACCCGCACACACGCGCGTCGCAGTAACGAGTTGACACATTTTAAGGCCGCGGTTAGGCGGCGAAGCTTGGCGGCTTAGCTCACCCCGCACTGCACGGAACTTCTCTGGTAGTGGCTTGCGCTTGGGGAAACATCACGAACGCTCACAGCCATCCTATTAACAGACCTCGAAGACATCGCAAAGTTCCTCATCATCTAAAATCATGTTTTCTAACTACTCTCGCTCCACTCTAAGCACTCGCTTCGAATACGACAAAGCTCGCACAAACACGGTGATCGTGCAAGGCAGTTTGCAAAATGGTTCGGGACGGCCAACTGTTGCACTGAAGCCTTCAATAACTCGTATCAGCGCCTCTGAACACATATGCATACACAGAACGTGCAGCGGTCGTTGAAAATCACTTACCGTGGAGTCTTGGCTGTTCGAAACTGCGGGAGACACCAACGACGGCAGAACAATGCGCCGACGCTGTTGGTAATGGCTGCCGCTTGGTCGCTTCGAGCGCGCGCACTCCGAAGACCCGTCGGCGCGGCGTTTCGAAAGTTTCGGTACGGTGGCGTAGTTTCGGGTTTGGCGCGGCATTCTCTGCAGTGCCTGCAGCGCTAGCGCGGCTACTCCAAACAGAAAAACAACGCGGACGCACATTGCGCGGGATATTTCGAATCTGAGTGCAGAAATTCTACTGAAATTGTCGCTCGGGGTGACAGCCATGTTGGTCATGGCAGGCGGCACCTGGCGGCTGAGTTGTTCTTTAGCTGTTTGGCTCGGGTTAGATATGGGCGTATTCAGCACTCCCTATCTACCCAACGCCAGTTATTTTTTGAGAACCCCCATTTTACTACCGCAACATCCCCTTAATGTTCATCTGAATGAGGTCGAGGGTAATATAAAGGTTCTAGCTTGTTTTACTCCATCTCGTGGGGGTAACTGTTTTGAGCTTGGGAGGAAAAAGGGCATGTCAGCTGTTAAAACGCCCATATGGGCTAATTTGTGTTTACAGTGCTCCATACCTCATTGTATGATTAAGACGAATTTTCAGTTGAAAATGAAAATATCGTATAGTTGCATGAATGTATACATGCGAAATGCTACAGCAGCCTGACATCATATTAATGTCAATATTGGTGACATCCGGCAACGTTCGTTTTGTAACGTTGCTACATTGATACCATTTACACGTTAATTGATGTTTACACACAACGTTGACACAACGTGGGTGTCGGGACGTTGCTGTGGCATTTATTTGTGACATAACTTCAACGTACACCTGGCAACGTACATCCAACGTTGAGGCAGGCTGTTTAACGTTGCCTGACATTTGTTACAATCAGGCAACGTTTACGCTACGTTCTGTGTTGCTTGGGGAACGTTATCGCGATGGCCGTAACATCCTCAACGCAAAATTCCTGAAGATCGCTGTAGTGCGTTACTGCAAATATAGTACAAGCAACAGGATTGCGTTCTCTTCAACCAAATAATAAACCGACCCTCGCCTGAAAAAAAACGAGAACTTTTTCGAGCAAGATATTGAGAACACAATTGCTGTTGTCATAGCTTATGATAAGATTCGCAATCCATGTGGGTCTTCGGCGCCGAAAACTGCAAAACGCAGCACAATTTTACGGCCGTGCGGAGTTTCGTAGATGGTGCCGCGCACCCGAAGGCAGTGCGAAGGACGGAGCGTCTGCTCCGACGCTCCGACCTCCGTACTAGGTTTCCGGCTCTCGCCGCTAAGTGTCGCATGAATTGCTGGAGTCGCGAATACCATAAATTCTGTTAACATTTAAAACTGAATGGGGCATTAAGCTGACTAATGAAGCTTGAAAATGTTAGTCTCTCGCAAAAATAAGCTGTAATGTAGTAATTTGGGGGACGGAAACGGTTTCACAGATTATTACAGTTTGATAGAGAATTGTGGCAACTCTGTTGAGTATACCTAAAAATCAATCAACCATTAAAACTGAATGGGGCCTTAAACTGACTAATGAAGCTTGAAAATGTTAGTTTCTCGCAAAAATAAGCGGTAATATAGTAATTTGGGAGATGGAAAGTGTTTTACAGAAGATTACTGTTTGGCAGAAAATTGTGGCAACACTGATGCGTATACCTAAAAGTAAGTCCACCATTAAAATTGAATGGGGCATTAAAATGACTAATGAAGCTTGAAAATGTTAGTTTCTCGCAAAAATAAGCTGTAATATAGTAATTTGGGGGACGGAAACTGTTTTACAGAAGACTACTGTTTGACAGCAAATTGTGGCAACGCTATTGCATATTCGCAACTGAAATGAACTGCAGGGGGCGCTGCGAAAATTGGCCGCGTCTGGCTACACTGTGCAACATGGCGGCTACACCGAGGTCCCCGCTACGGTGGCTATCTCCGCGTCGCCGTAACCGCTGTGTTTGATGTACAGTACACTGTAGTTTGATGATTTTCGTTCAGTGTGATGCCTGTTTGCGCTGTTTTTGTGGAAGGAAAGCGAGTAGCTTACGCCTACCAAATCATTTTAGCCCATCTGAGAGAGCCACAGTGGGTAATGAGGCTGAAGTGGTCGCACGGTGTGTGCAAACATCTGGCGTGACAGCGGACCCGCATGAGATTCTGATGAAAATCACAGATGTATTCTTGAACCAATTGGTGGTGGAACCGAAGTACTCGTGCACGGTTGGATGGTCGGAAAAGTACAAGCATGTTTCTGCTGCTTTGATTCACTGTTCAGGCGCGGATAGATAGTTCGGTACGTTTCGAGCGTGCGAAACAGCGGCCGGCGAAGTTGGATACGTCACGCTGGCCTCGCCAGGATTGGCGAAATCTTATATCCTGCTCAGTTTGGTACTTTTAACAAGCCCGCCGCAGCGCACCGACTTGCTCGATCAGCTGTGGCCGCTGTACATGCGGATAAATGCGCTGCCGGCGTGCACTTTCTCACTGTTGTTGCCTTAACACATTTTCGTTCGGCGAAGGCGCTAGCTCTCGCACGCTCTTTTCAGTCCAGAAAGCAAGCGAACCTAAAATCAAGCTTTGCATTTTATCGCGAGCATGCACTACGCATCTGTGGCGAACCTTTCCCGCTACTATTGCCTTCTTGCATTCAAGATTTGCGCAACGTGACTGCTGCTTCGCTTAGCTGTACTCATTGCAGTAGTTGGCGCATTGTTTCTCTCGTAGAGAACAAAACGATAAATAAGAAACCGAAAGATCTGCTTACTACTATAAAAACACATTTGAACACCATGTACGTATTTACTGCAGTTTAAGTGGCCAAAACTGTGTTCGTCTCTGAACTGCCAATTTCCTTCAGACACTGATAAGAGATACAATTGCTTTGATAATTACAAATTTCAAATGCGCGCCTACTAACTTGCACCAGTTACACGGGTAGCGTGTCCAAATCGCAAGGAAGGCATACCGATATGCCACCCCATGGTTATTTTACACGCTGGCGCGTACATGTTGTGCTTACTTAGAACGATTAACCAACGTTACCTAGCTGGGAGTACCTGAAACTCCAATGTATCGATTTTCGCTGATTACCATACTCGGTAGTTCCACGTTGTGCGCCGCACGTATCCGATATAACAGCTTTAATGGCAGAAAGCTTGAATACAACAGCGACATTTGCATCATAAACTGCATTACCACGCCGGGTATCACATGAAACTGCATGTTGCAGCACGCATACGCTGAACATTATCACGACGGCAATAACAACCTCAACTCAAACTTCCTGAAGTTCGCTGTAGTGTGTTACTGCAAACATAGTACAAGCAACAGGATTGCGTTATCTTCACACAAACAATAAACCGACCCTCGCCTGAAAAAAAATGAGAACTTTCTCGAGCAAGGTATTGAGAACGCAACAATTGCTGTTGTCGTAGCTTATGATAAGATTCGCAATCCATGTGGCTCTTCGGCGCCGCAAAACTAAAAAACGCAGCATAATTCCACGGCCGTGCGGAGTTTCGTTGATGGTGGCGCGCACCCGATCGCAGTGGGAAGGCTACGGACGGACCGTCTGCTCCGACCTTCGTACTAGGTTTCCGGCGCTCGCCGCTAAGTGTCGCATGAATTGCTGGAGTCGCGAATACCTTAAAATCTGTTATCATTTAAAACTTAACGGGGCATTAACTGACAAATCAAGCTTGAAAATGTTACTTGCTCGCAAAAATAAGCTGTAATATAGTAATTTGGGGGACAGAAACTGTTTTACAGAAGATTACTGTGTGACAGAAGATTGTGGCAACGCTGTTGCGTGTACCTAAAAATTTGTCAACCATTAAAACTGAATGGGGCATTAAACTGACTAATGAAGCTAAAAAATGTTAGTCTCTCGCAAAAATAAGCTGTAATATAGTAATTTGGGGGGCAGAAACTGTTTTACAGAAGATTACTGTGTGACAGAAAATTGTGGCAACGCTGTTGCGTGTACCTAAAAATTTGTCAACCATTAAAACTGAATGGGGCATTAAACTGACTAATGAAGCTAAAAAATGTTAGTCTCTCGCAAAAATAAGCTGTAATGTAGTATTTTGGGGGACGGAAACGGTTTCACACAATATTACAGTTTGACAGAGAATTGTTGCAACTCTGTTGCCTATACCTAAAAATCAATCAACCATTAAAACTGAATGGGGCCTTAAACTGGCTAATTAAGCTTGAAAATGTTAACTTCTCGCAAAAATAAGCTGTAATATAGTTATTTGGGGACGAAAACTGTTTTACAGAAGATTACTGTTTGACAGAAAACTGTGGCAACACTGGTGCGTATACGTAAAGGTCAGTCAACCATTTAAACTGAATGGGGCATTAAACTGACTAATGAAGCTTGAAAATGTTAGTTTCTCACAAAAATAAGCTGTGATATAGTAATTTTGGATACGGAAACTGTTTTACAGAAGATTACTGTTTGACAGCAACTTGTGGCAACGCTCTTGCATATTCGCAACTTAAATGAACTGCAGGGAGCGCTGCGAAAACTGGCCGTGTGTGGCTACACTGTGCAACATGGCGGCTACACCGAGGTCCCCGCGTCGCTGCAACCGTTCTGTTTGATGTACAGTACACTGTAGTTTGATTATTTTCGTGCAGTGTGATGCCGGTTTGCGCTGTTTTGTGGAAGGAAAGCGAGTAGCTTACGCCTACCAAATCATTTTCGCCCATCTGAGAGAGCCACAGTGGGTAATGAGGCTGGAGTGGTCGCACGGTGTGTGCAAACATCTGGCGTGACAGCGGACAGGCACGAGATTCTGATGAAAATCACAGATGTATTCTTGAACCCATTGGTCGTGGAATCGAAGTACTCGTCCACTGTTGGATGGTCGGAAAAGTACAAGCATGTTTCTGCTGCTTTGATTCACTGTTCAGGCGCGGATAGATAGTCCGGTACGTTTCGAGCGTGCGAGACAGCGGCCGGCGAAGTTGGATACGTCACTCCGGCCTCGCCAGGATTGGCGAAATCTTACATCCTGCTCAGTTTGGTACTTTTAACATGGCCCACCGCAGGACACCGACTTGCTCGATCAGCTGTTCCCGCTGTACATGCGGATAAATTCGCAGCCGACGCGCACTTTCTTATTGTTGTTGCCTTAACACATTTTCGTTTGGCTAAGGCGCTAGCTCTGCACGCTCTTTTCAGTCCAGAGAGCAAGCGAACCTAAAATCAAGCTTTGCATTTTATCGCGAGCATGCACTACGAATCTGTGGCGAACCTTTGCCGCTACTATTGCGTTCGATCTTGCATTCAAGATTTGCGCAACGTGACTGCTGCTTCGCTTAGCTGTAGTTATTGCAGTGGTTGGCGCATTGTTTCTCTCGTAGAGAACAAAACGATAAATAAAAACCGAAAGATCTGCTTACTACAATAAAAACACATTTGCACACCATGTACATGTATGACTTGTGCTGCGTGGCCTGATCCTGGCTGACTACTCCCCGCTTTCTACAAACATGTCGCTTATGGCTGCTGTGTAAACTAATGAAATAAAACAAATATTTTTGTGGAAAATAATTTCAACTAAGCTACTGCATTATGAATGTAATTAATTTCCCATGTTATTCTATAATTTACGTATCCTGCAGTTTAAGTGGCCAAAACTGTGTTCGCCTCTGAACTGCCAATTTCCTTCAGACACTGATAAGAGATACAATTGCTTTGATAATTAGACATTTTCAAATGAGCGCCTGCTAACTTGCACTAGTTACACGGTCAACGTGTCCAAGTCGCAAGGAAGGCGTACCGCTATGCCACCCCATGGTTATTTTACACGCTAGTGCGTACATGTTGTGCTTATTTATAACCATTTACCGACGTTACCTGGGAGTACCTAAACTCCAATGTATCGATTTTCGCTGATTACCATACTCGGTAGTTCCACGTTGTGCGCCGCACGTATCCGATATAAAAGCTTTAATGAAGGAAAGCTTGAATACAACAGCGACATTTGCATCATAAACTGCATTACCACGCCGGCTATCACATGAAACTGCATGTTGCAGCACGCATACGCTGAACGTTATCACGATGGCAATAACAACCTCAACTCAAACTTCCTGAAGTTCGCTGTAGTGCATTACTGCAAACATAGTACAAGCAACAGGATTGCGTTCTCTTCACACAAACAATAAACCGACCCTCGCCTGAAAAAAAATTTGAGAACTTCCTCGAGCAAGGTATTGAGAACACAACAATTGCTGTTGTCGTAGCTTATGATAAGATTAGCAATCCATGTGGCTCTTTGGCGCCGCAAAACTTCAAAACGCAGCATAATTCCACGGCCGTGCGGAGTTTCGTTGATGGTGGCGCGCACCCGATCGCAGTGTGAAGGCTACGGACGGAGCGTCTGCTCCGACCTCCGTACTAGGTTACCGGAGATCGCCGCTAAGTGTCGCATGAATTGCTGGAGTCGCGAATACCTTAAAATCTGTTATCATTTAAAACTTAACGCGGCATTAACTGACAAATCAAGCTTGAAAATGTTAGTTGCTCGCAAAAATAAACTGTAATATAGTAATTTGGTGGACAGAAACTGTTTTACAGAAGATTACTGTGTGACAGAAAATTGTGGCAACACTGTTGCGAATACCTAAAAGTATGTCAACCATTAAAACTGAATGGGCCATTAAACTGACTAATGAAGCTAGAAAATGTTAGTCTCTCGCAAAAATAAGCTGTAATGTAGTATTTTCGGGGACGGAAACGGTTTCGCACAATATTACAGTTTGACAGAGAATTGTGGCAACTCTGTTGCGTATACCTAAAAATCAATAAACCATCAAAACTGAATGGGGCCTTAAACTGGCTAATTAAGCTTGAAAATGTTAACTTCTCGCAAAAATAATCTGTAATATAGTTATTTGGGGACGAAAACTGTTTTACAGAAGAAAACTGTTTAACAGAAAACTGTGGCAACACTGATGCGTATACCTAAATGTCAGTCAACCATTAAAAATGAATGGGGCATTAAACTGACTATAGTCGGGTACAACTTTAGAAGACAGAAGGAGGCCCCGCCCAGTTGACCGAAGCGCAGGAGCCAATTCCTCCGCGACTAAAGAAATAGTCCCACTCAAAAAATTGTGACTGCTTCTAAAACGCGTATTTGTCGGTATAAATAAGATTTGTGTATCTTGACGAGTGGTTTGGTAAAACCATCATGATGGAAATGCTACCGCACATGCCGGATCGCGAGAGAAAAATAACTCCGTGCCTTCTACAACGCTGTGCGTCGTCTGCTACAAAGCAAGATCGACGGCACCGGGCGTAGCAGTCGCTGGCTTAATAGCATAAGATTCATATATACTTTTTGTGTGTTTGCACAACCTTATTTTTTAATGTGTTGGTCTTATTTTTAATTAATATTTTTTTCTTTTTTTTCGCGGTTGCGAACCTGCGATCTCGTGAGTTCGCGAACGATCGCGCGCGGCATTCCGTGCCAGTTTTCCGCCATGGAGCCCAGCGAGGTGACATCGGAACGCGATCCTTTGTTGCCGAACGAGCCTTGTGTCCCCTCGATTACCACACCACCAAGGAGCCTTGGCAAGAACAAGAGCGGCCACATCCTGAACAGTGATTTACGCAACATGATCTTCTACTGCTACACGTTTTGGCGTAACAGGCAGCCTGAACGCACCGTGGCGGACACGAGCAAGTTTATCGCCGACATGCTTGGTGTAAGCGAAAGGACTGTGTTCAGGGTGAGGCAGGCAGTTAAAGCTTCGCATTTTTCGGGTGGCAAACTGACGACGCCCTCGCGAAAGCGCCCACGCAATGCGGAGAAGAGGAGACGCAGCGCGAAGTCTGACAGCTTCACGTTGTGCGCGCTGAGATCATGTGTGCACGATTTCTTTCGCCGCAACGAGATACCGACGGTCGAGAAGGTAACTACCGAGTTCTCGGAGCGTATGGAACTACCATCACTAAGGCGGTGTACTGTGCGTCGCCTGCTTGCCGAGATCGGCTTCAAGCACGAAAAGAGAAGCCGCAACTCGCTGCTTATCGACCGGGATGACATCACCGATTGGCGGAATCGCTACCTCCGTGACGTGGAGCGCTACCGGGCGGAAGGCCGAAAGATCTTCTACCTGGACGAGACATGGGTGACGGCGGGACACACTCGGTCGATCGTGTGGACAGACACCGTGGTGCAGAAGCGCGGACGCCTGTTCGCTCGAGCAAATGGCCTGACGACGGGTCTAAAACAACCTTCTGGGAAAGGTCAGCACCTGATCGTGACGCACATCGGCAGCGAGGATGGTTTCGTCGACGGCTGCTTGGATATATTCCGAGGCCAAAAGACAGGCGACTACCACGAGGAAATGGACGGCAATCGCTTTCAGGGCTGGTTCAATGACGTTCTGCAGAAGTTGCCAGCTGGTAGCGTCATTGTTTTAGACAATGCACCTTACCATAGCCGGCGAGAAGAGAAATTGCCGACGACGGCCTGGAAGAAGGAAAAGATACAGGAGTGGCTCACAAGCAAGAACATCACCTACGGTGAAAGGATGATAAAGAAACAGCTGCTTGAGCTGGTGGCATCTGTAAAGTCACGCTTTCTGAGCTAAATCGTAGACAACACAGCTGTAAGGGCCGGTTGCATTGTACTCAGGCTCCCGCCGTACCACTGCGAATATAATCCTATTGAGCTTGTGTGACCCAAGGTGAAAAATGGTATCGCTGCGGACAACAGAGACTTCAAGCTGTCCACGGTCGACGTCATCTTGAGAAAGAAAATCAAGCAGGTAACGGCGGAAGACTGAACGAAGAGCATTCAGCATGTGATGGACTTGGAGGCAAAGTTCAGACTTGACACGTCTGGGAGTGAGCACATTCAACCCATCATCATCCAGCTGGGTGAAGATGACACTGAAGAAAGCGACTCTGACTGCGAGCTGTCTGGCATTGAGCCACTCGACGAAGCATAAACGCTTCTTAATAACAAAAGAACAGCCCTTATTAGGGCTACCAAAATTTTGCCGGTGGGTTCGCAACAGCCAACCATCCATTCCGTGACCTCTCAAATAAATAAGCAGTTCCATTTATGGCATATTCCTTATAATAGAATCTCAATTCTGATAAGCAACGTCCTGCACACATTGTGCTCGATTTAAGAAGTGGCATAGAAACACATTTAAATGCTGGCATATCTGAATTGAAACACTATTGTTAACCCTGATTATCGTTGGCGGGCTCAAAATGCTCATTCGGGCAGCCATTCATGTGGTTGACATTAGTATGGTTGCATTGTTTATTTTGTTATCTGGCGCACAAAAGTAATGCGATTAAGAGAACAAATATAAAACATCATTAGCTTAGTGAGGCCCAAACTGCTCACTAAGGCAGTCAACGTCGAGTTTGACGCGCCCCATAGTGAAATAGCAGAAGTCAGAGCACGCTTGATGGTTCTGTCTGCACTGGAAATCGCAGTCATGTCATAGCGAGTGGTGGTGAAATAGAAGCAGAGAACACCGAACTGACAACCACTGTAAGCAGCTTGAATGCCAAAGCACATTCATGTGGTTGCATTGTTTATTTTGTTATCTGGCTCACACAAGTAATGCGATTAAGAGAACAAATATAAAACATCATTAGCTTAGAGAGGCCCAAACTGCTCATTCAGGCAGCCACCGTCGAGTTTGACGCGCCCCATAGTGAAATAGCAGAAGTCAGAGCACGCTTGATGGTTCTGTTAGCAGTCTGCACTGTAAATCACAGTCATGTCATAGCGAGTGGTGGTGAAATAGCAGCAGACAACACCAAACTGACAGCCACTCTCAGCAGCTTGAATGCCAAAGCACATTCATGTGGTTGCATTGTTTATTTTGTTATCTGGCTCACACAAGTAGTGCGATTAAGAGAACAAATATAAAACATCATTAGCTTAGTGAGGCCCAAACTGCTCATTCAGGCAGCTACCGTCGAGTTTGACGCGCCCCATAGTGAAATAGAAGAAGTCAGAGCACGCTTTATGGTTATGTTAGCAGTCTGCACTGGAAATCGCAGTCATGTCATAGCGAGTGGTGGTGAAATAGAAGCAGACAACACCAAACTGACAGCCACTGTCAGCAGCTTGAATGCCAAAGCACATTCATGTGGTTGCATTGTTTATTTTGTTATCTGGCTCACACAAGTAATGTGATTAAGAGAAGAAATATAAAACATTATTAGCTTAGTGAGGCCCAAACTGCTCATTCAGGCAGCCACCGTCGAGTTTGACGCGCCCCATAGTGAAATTAGTCGGAGCACGCTTTATGGATCCGTTAGCAGTCTGCACTGAAAATTGAAGTGTTGTCATAGCCAATTTTCAATTTATTATTGTGACTCGAGCAAGTAATGCGAATGCAAGCACAATTATTAACGTGATTAACTTTACTAGCATTTTTGTCATATTTACGTACCGGAAAAATGCTCAGTAAAGTTGAACATGTTTTAGTGAGTCACTTTGTTCATCACAAGCCGTAGGCAAAGTGACGGACAGATTCAGATTCAGCATATTGGGGAAGTAATAAATGGTGAAAGTGCAAAAGCTCTCACAGCACTGCTTTGCTGGACTCCATTCACTAGAAAACTGCATTTGTAATGATGAAAGCGTCATGACAGGAAATGATACCCCACTGCACAATGTTATATATGTGTACCACTACATGTGACGGGCAGCCATACCATCTGTTTATTAAGACTGGATGCAAAACATAGCAAGGTGCTGTTTCACAATATGGCACCTTTTCATGTGCACTTCTGGTAAGCTACCGTATGCACTGATACATAAACACATTAACAGGGGAAAGAGACGAAGTAACTGTGCAAGCCAAGTGATGCTTTTAACATTTTGTATCTCTCAATGTTTCTGTTGTCAGCTGATAGAACTTTCTTTGGTGCAAGTTGATTAATCACGTTGCAGCAACAGCAGAAGAAGCAAGGTCAGAATAGTAGGAGAAAACAAAGCAAGGTGGCAGACTGAGGAGGCAAGGTAGACAAGAGAGAATGGCTTTAATGACATCGAAGAGACCAGCCCTGCTATTCACAGGACTTGGTGCTTTGAATGAGACGAGTTAATGGAATTGTCGAAAGTCGTGGCTGCAGCATGCTTACAAGAACAAATGCAAAAATAAAAGGATAGAAATAGGAACAAATACTTACACGCACGGAAGAACTCACATATTCACACACATGAACACAAACGCGAGCGCAAAAACTAAGATACAAAATACAAAAAAGGGCAAAATAACAAATATACACAAACACACAAGAAAACACGCACACACATTTAACGCAGACGCGAGTAGAACTATTAGGAGTCAGTTCACAAGCAGCTGTGCCTACTTTGTCGTACTTTTTTTTTAATGTACACATTGGCTCTGTTGCCTTCACTGTCATAGGAATTTTTTAGTAGCGACATATCACGACCAAGCGCAAAGCTGTGTTGTGGGAAAGCAAGTCGAGCGCTGACAGCACAGCTTATGCGCGATTGTGTCACAGCAGGCTTTCTACAGGTGGCGCGTGCAGTGAGCGAAGAGTTCTAAGCCACACAGCGACGCGAATTCATGCCAAGCACCCTTGCAACGGCACCAGTGTATCAGTCATATTTTATATTAGCATTCAGGCTGACATTAAGGAAACAAACACTGCTTCCAAACGCCTGACCGTTAACAATCCAATGACATTCGCTCAAGCAGCGCGTGTTAGTCACTGATTGTTAGTATTGGTGGAAAGCAATCAATCGACCGTGCTACACAACACTCGAACGTCACTGCTAGACGCTTGGCTATCTTATCACACTGCTGCCAACGATCGGTCGTTTGCACGCTGAGCTGGCAGCAACAAATATTTGCGTTCGAGGTTGCTTTCACAAATCTTTTCCGTTGAGAAACTCGCAGGTTGGTTTCATCCGCGCACGCTTTTCTCATTTATCCTGATAATGGTTTTGCTCCATCACTTCACCACGTCCGACGAGAAACGCAGGGGCACAGTACACAAACACACCCGCCGCTCACAGTAGGTACCAGACTTTGGCGAACTCTCCTCGTCGTAACTTCACTTAGGAGCAAAAGAAAACACCACGGAACAAACACGTACGATGTTTGTTTGCAGCGGTATGCCGCCGCGGGATCTTATTTCCACACAAAGCGCAGCGCAGTGCCACCGGTGTTCGCTGCAATCTTTCTTCGCCGGCTCACGGCTCAGAACAAACGCACGCGGCACAAATTGGGCATCGTAAGCTCACAATAGTATTTCCAGCATGACAGACCACCACAAACAATTCGAATTCACTCTGACGAAGGGAGACGCACAGAGCTGACGCGACGCGGCCCAGTTCGAAGCGAGGGCGGCCATGTTAGGCATGTTCTCCGTCGGCGGGGACACCGGCCGTCCGGCTCATGACGTCACCTGAAGTGCGCGCCTATTGGTGCCGGCTCGTGTGCATCCGCCTTTGAGGGGCAAATGCCGCTGTCTTCTAAAGTTGTATCCGACTATAATGAAGCTTGAAAATGTTAGTTTCGCGCAAAAAAAAGCTGCAATATAGTAATTTTGGGGACGGAAACTGTTTTACAGAAGATGACTGTTTGACAGCAACTTGTGGCAACGCTCTTGCATATTCGCAATTTAAATGAACTGCAGGGGGCGATGCGAAAACTGGCCGTGTCTGGCTACACTGTGAACATGGCGGCTACACAGAGGTCCCCGCGTCGCCGCAACCGCTCTGTTTGATGTACAGTACACTGTAGTTTGATGATTTTCGTGCAGTGTGATGCCGGTTTGCGCTGTTTTGTCGAAGGAAAGCGAGTAGCTTACGCCTGCCAAATCATTTTAGCCCATCTGAGAGAGCCACAGTGGGTAATGAGGCTGAAGTGGTCGCAGGGTGTGTGCAAACATCTGGCGTGACAGCGGACCCGCACGAGATTCTGATGAAAATCACAGATGTATTCTTGAACCCATTGGTCGTGGAACCGAAGTACTCGTGCACTGTTGGATGGTCGGAAAAGTAGAAGCATGTTTCTACTGCTTTGATTCACTGTTCAGGCGCGGATAGATAGTCCGGTACATTTCGAGCGTGCGAGACAGCGGCCGGCGAAGTTGGATACGTCACGCTGGCCACACCAGGATTGGCGAAATCTTACATCCTGCTCAGTTTGGTACTTTTAACATAGCCCGCCGCAGCGCACCGACTTGCTCGATCAGCTGTTGCTGCTGTACATGCGGATAAATGCGCAGCCGGCGCGCAATTTCTCATTGTTGTTGCCTTAACACATTTTCGTTCGGCGAAGGCGCTAGCTCTGCACGCTCTTTTCTGTCCAGAGAGCAAGCGAACCTAAAATCAAGCTTTGCATTTTATCGCGAGCATGCACTACGAATCTGTGGTGAACCTTTCCCGCTACTATTGCGTTCGATCTTGCATTCAAGATTTGCGCAACGTGACTGCTGCTTCGCTTAGCTGTAGTTATTGCAGTAGTTGGCGCATTGTTTCTCTCGTAGAGAACAAAACGATAAATAAAAAACCGAAAGATCTGCTTACTACAATAAAAACACATTTGCACGCCATGTACATGTATGACTTGTGCTGCATGTCCTGATCCTGACTGACTACTCCCCGCTGTCTACAAACATGTCGCTTATGGCTGCTGTGTAAACTAATGAAATAAAACAAATGTTTCTGTGTAAATTAATTTCAACTAAGCTACTGCATTATGAATGTAATTAATTTTCCATGTTATTCTATAATTTACGTATCCTGCAGTTTAAGTGGCCAAAACTGTGTTCGCCTCTGAACTGCCAATTTCCTTCAGACACTGATAAGAGACAATTGCTTTGATAATTAGACATTTTCAAATGAGCGCGTACTAACTTGCACTAGTTACACGGTCAGCGTGTCCAAGTCCCAAGGAAGGCGTACCGCTATGCCACCCCATGGTTATTTTACAAGCTGGCACGTACATGTTGTGCTTACTTATAACCATTTACCGACGTTACCTGGGAGTACCTAAACTCCAATGTATCGATTTTCGCTGATTACCATACTCGGTAGTTCCACGTTGTGCGCCGCACGTATCCGATATAACAGCTTTAATGAAGGAAAGCTTGAATACAACAGCGACATTTGCATCATAAACTGCATTACCACGCCGGCTATCACATGAAACTGCATGTTGCAGCCTGCATACGCTGAACGTTATCACGATGGCAATAACAACCTCAACTCAAACTTCCTGAAGTTCGCTGTAGTGCGTTACTGCAAACATAGTACAAGCAAAAGGATTGCGTTCTCTTCACACAAACAATAAACCGACCCTCACCTAAAAAAAATGAGAACTTTCTCGAGCAAGGTATTGAGAACACAACAATTGCTGTTGTCGTAGCTTATAAGATTCGCAATCCATGTGGCTCTTCGGCGCCGCAAAACTGCAAAACGCAGCATAATTCCACGGCCGTGCGGAGTTTCGTTGATGGTGGCACGCACCCGATCGCAGTTTGAAGGCTACGGACGGAGCGTCTGCTCCAACCTCCGTACTAGGTTTCCGGAGCTCGCCGCTAAGTGTCGCATGAATTGCTGGAGTCGCCAATACCTTAAAATCTGTTATCATTTAAAACTTAACGGGGCATTAACTGACAAATCAAGCTTGAAAATGTTAGTTGCTCGCAAAAATAAACTGTAATATAGTAATCTGGTGGACAGAAACTGTTTTACAGAAGATTACTGTGTGACAGAAAATTGTGGCAACACTGTTGCGAATACCTAAAAGTATGTCGACCATTAAAACTGAATGGGCCCTTAAACTGACTAATGAAGCTAGAAAATGTTAGTCTCTTGCAAAAATAAGCTTAATGTAGTATTTTGGGGGACGGAAACAGTTTCACAGAATATTACAGTTTGACAGAGAATTGTGGCAACTCTGTTGCGTATACCTAAAAATCAATCAACCATTAAAACTGAATGGGGCCTTAAACTGACTAATGAAGCTTGAAAATGTTAGTTTCTCGCCAAAAAATGCTGTTATATAGTAATTTGGGGGACAGAAACTGTTTTACAGAAGATTACTGTTTGACAGCAAATTGTGGCAACACTATTGCATATTCGAAACTGAAATGAACTGCAGGGGGCGCTGCGAAAACTGGCCGCGTCTGGCTACACTGTGCAACATGGCGGCTACACCGAGGTCCCCGTGTCGCCGCAACTATAGTACAGTGTACTAGAATACCTTGGGTAGTGGAAAGAGCGCGCGGCGCGGCCTATTGGAGAGCTGTTGCCACATCTGTAACCGCCGCGCGTGGCGCTGGCGTCAAAAAACCGAGGAGATCGCGGCCGCAGTAGCGGCTGTCAGTGAGGTTGCGGACGCAGTTTCTGCTTCTTTTACCGCGTTTCCGACACGTTAGATTTTCTTGCGCTATCGCAACATTCCGCAAAATCTATTTTAACGCCTTCTTATGATTTCCACTATCTTTGTTCACCGTAGAA
This sequence comes from Dermacentor silvarum, assembly GCF_013339745.2. Classification (NCBI taxonomy): domain Eukaryota; kingdom Metazoa; phylum Arthropoda; class Arachnida; order Ixodida; family Ixodidae; genus Dermacentor; species Dermacentor silvarum. The sequence goes on from NC_051154.1 coordinate 304,388,128, forward strand.
CAATAATCGGTGTCAGTTTCCTTTACAAAGTTGAGATGCCATATACCGCCTCTACATTTTTGCTTACACAGGTCTGGTCTCGCTGTGTCACCTCTATGTTCTTTTTTCAATGCACCTGAATTCTTTGATCACTTATTTTTTTCCTCTTGTGCCACCGAACATGATACTTATTAGCGCAAAACTCGAAATAAAAGACAACAGCGAAAGACGAGAGGAAAGGAAAGACGAGCGCTACTGTAAACTCCAACTCGCCCAACAAGAAGGTATTCTGTTGTGCCACCGAATTTTAAGACTGATAAAACACTTAGAAATTCCATTTCGAAAGACTAGCCTCGCCCACGATTCTGTCTTTTTTGGGGTGACTTCACTGGGACACAGCCACAAGGATGCTTTTCTTGGAGTTTACAATTTCATAAGAGGCACAAAAAGAATACCTTGCTGGATTTCTAGAATTATGAATTATTCCTATCATTTACCTTTTTTATGTCAAAATTATTTTATCTTAAAATTCTTTATGGTATTTGTCTAATTTAGGCTATACAAATTTAGTTTTTGTTTAAATTCTAATAAACATAGTTGAAATCACCTGATTCTTGGCCAATTCCCCGTGGTGGGTATGAGCCAACAATTGGGAGATGAGATGAGGTTGCAAGAGCCAGTACCCCGGATTTCGTGAGCTAAATGAACGGACGTTGTCGTTGTTTAAAGCCCCGAAAGACGAAGCCCAACGAAATCAGTGGAATATGAATTTGCACCGCAAAGACGATTAGGCCACACTCGGATACGTCGGCGGTTTGCGACTACCCGTCTGCACTTCATTGTAAGGGCTTTTAACCGCGCTGGGTGCCAGAAACAGGAAACTGCTAACTACCTAAAGCTAAGCCGCTGCACATGAGCGTGCTTGGTTTTCAGGGAACCTTACTCCGTTCCCTTAAACTTTCGTGTGAACAGTTTACGCACACCAGCTTTGAACAAATTGTGTTGTGATTATACCTGGTGCGCATGTCTTGAACCAACGGATTTAAATAAACAGTTGGTCTGTAAAAAATGTTTTTTTCCCATCAATTTTGCATTTTATATGCTGCAGTATTAAATGAAACGATAGCTTCGTCTTGTGTTTGAGGAACAAGAGAAAACCGTAACAAAAGAGGAGAGGTTTGCCACTCCAGGGACAAAACATTACGCCGCCGTGGTGGCGTAGGGGCTTTGGTGCTGCGCTGCTAAGCCCGCGGTTGCGGGATCGAATACCGGCCGCGGCGGCCGCATTTCGATGGGGGCGAAATGCAAAAGCACCCTTGTACCGTTCATTGAGTGCACGTTAAGGAACCCCAGGTGGTCTAAATTAACCCGGAGTCCCCACTACGCCGTGCCTCATAATGGTATCGTGATTTAATTAAAAATTTACTCCAAAATATAAAAAAAAGAAACACGCAGAACACCTGGAATTGCTGTCTGTTAGTGCCGCAAAGGCGCGTGCCTGTGATAAGAGAACTGGCGGGAGTACGAAGTGCCCGGAGCGTGCACTCGGGACGTGATGTATGCATCTCACAGGGGCTGTTCGTATTAACACGCCAGTAAATTGACGCAGACATCGCCGTTCCCCGCAAGATCTCCTAAGACGACTTCTTACTGTAAGCGCGAAGCTTCACGCACTTCGTGCCTTGGCGCCGTCTCCTCAGCGGAGGTAATCTGACGAAAGCTTAGCCCTGCTGAAGTCATATTGCTTTGATTAATTCGCTCATAAGCTATCAATGACATTTGCAGCGCGAGTACTACGCATAACTGCAGTAATAATAAAAGAAAACTTCCGTGCTTGCGGCTGCCTGACCGCTTTCGAGCGCTTGCTGGTGCTCGGTTAGGAGCTGCTGGCGCCACCTGGTAGCGTTAACGTCAAGTGCCTCACATGCTGCCCGCCGCTCTTTCCACTACCCAAGTATTCTAGTACACTCTAACTATAGTCCCTAGAATATACTCTAGGCACTATACCGCAACTGCTCTGTTTGATGTACAGTACACTGTAGTTTGATGATTTTCGTGCAGTGTGATGCCGGTTTGCGCTGTTTTGTCGAAGGAAAGCGAGTAGCTTACGTCTGCCAAATCATTTTAGCCCATCTGAGAGAGCCACAGTGGGTAATGAGGCTGAAGTGGTCGCAGGGTGTATGCAAACATCTGGCGTGACAGCGGACCCGCACGAGATTCTGATGAAAATCACAGATGTATTCTTGAACCCATTGGTCATGGAACCGAAGTACTCGTGCACTGTTGGATGGTCGGAAAAGTACAAGCATGTTTCTACTGCTTTGATTCACTGTTCAGGCGCGGATAGATAGTCCGGTACGTTTCGAGCGTGCGAGACAGCGGCCGGCGAAGTTGGATACGTCACGCTGGCCACACCAGGATTGGCGAAATCTTACATCCTGCTCAGTTTGGTACTTTTAACATGGCCCGCCGCAGCGCACCGACTTGCTCGATCAGCTGTTGCCGCTGTACATGCGGATAAATGCGCAGCCGGCGCGCACTTTCTCATTGTTGTTGCCTTAACACATTTTCGTTCGGCGAAGGCGCTAGCTCTGCACGCTCTTTTCTGTCCAGAGAGCAAGCGAACCTAAAATCAAGCTTTGCATTTTATCGCGAGCATGCACTAAGCATCTGTGGCGAACCTTTCCCGCTACTATTGCGTTCTTGCATTCAAGATTTGCGCAACGTGACTGCTGCTTCGCTTAGCTGTAGTTATTGCAGTAGTTGGCGCATTGTTTCTGTCGTAGAGAACAAAACGATAAATAAGAAACTGAAAGTTCTGCTTACTACAGTAACACATTTGCACACCATGTACATGTGTGATTTGTGCTGCGCGGCCTAAAAATTACGTATCTGTTATCATTTAAAACTGAACGGGGCATTAACTGACAAATCAAGCTTGAAAATGTTAGTTGCTCGCAAAAATAAGCTGTAATATAGTAATTTGGGGGACAGAAACTGTTTTACAGAAGATTACTGTGTGACAGAAAATTGTGGCAACACTGTTGCGTATACCTAAAAATCTGTCAACCTTGAAAACTGAATGGGGCATTAAACTGACTAATGAACCTTGAAAATGTTAATCTCTCGCAAAAATATGCTGTAATGTAGTAATTTGGGGGACGGGAACGGTTTCGCAGAATATTACAGTTTGACAGAGCTGTCAGCATGACACGGCCAGTGATGCTACTGCGGACTTATGATTTGGAGCAATTTTTGGAGCATCAGAAATTTCATTTTGGAGCACTTTGGAGCAGGCAATTTGGCATTTTGGAGCAGCTGATTTTTCACATCCTGAAATATTTCGAAAAAGCGAGTTGCAATTTACATTCAATTACCTGAATAATTCTTATGTTTTCACGAGAAGCTTCGTAAACGTTTCCATCTATTGCAGATCTCGTGGAGAAAGAAATGCACTTGTGTGCATGCGACACACACAGACACAAATTGATATCGTTTCGTATATTGCTAGTTTTCTCAGATATCATCGGTAATATCCAGAAACAGAAATGCTGGACACATTGGCGGCATGCAGTTATTATAACCACGTCATGCTGCGCTTCAAACAAGCTACTAGCTGCGTTTCCGGAGTAGATAACGTCCGCCGATGAATCGCCAATTAACCTTGAAGCCGCGAGCCTCGGCAGAAACCACACTTTGCCGTCGAGCCGCCTTGCAAGGCAGACGCCGCGTCGGCGCCGTGCGTGGCACGGCTAAAGTCACTGGAACTTGGAAAGTACCGCAACCGCCGGAGCGAGCGTAGGCAACACTGCGCTGTTGTTGCCAGATTTGGTATAACGCGTCTCTCGGGCGGCGGCAGCTCAGCTATAGTGCCTAGAATATACTTAAGTATATTCTAGGCACTGTAGCTCAGCCAAAGTTGGTCTTTAGTCTATGGCTCAGCTATGTAGCTTCGCTTTCAGCTGTTTATATTATCGGAAATCGACACATTTCATCGTCCTTTACATAGAAGATGAGATGGTGCATCTACTGTGCGTTCGAAGCAGTACAGGGAAGTACGATCGTAATATTTTTACAGGCGCCAAATTGGATGAAGCAAGACCAGCGACAGGACGGGCACTCGAGAGGGGATTTTTTCGTTTGTTCTCCTTCCCGATAAGTTTTGTGCTCGCTGGAAAGCTATCCAAGGAGTATACTAAATTGCTTAACAACGTGCATATTTAAGCAACATTACTCGTGTTTTAAGCATTTTATGCGTGGCAGGCCTACGTGAACCTCGGGCTTGTTTACATTAACTGTTTCACCCTTGTAGCTATTCGACGTGTTGCGGAAAAGACGAGCAGCTCTTCCTCGGGTTTTCTAGGCTTGCTACAGTGCAGAACAGCACGGTGGCTGCCGCAGTGGGCCCTGTGAAATCCACAAACAAAACCGCATTTCGCTTAGCTAGATACGATGTAAATTACAAGTACAGTAGCCGACGGATTTTTTGGATTCCAGAAATTCGGACTTGTTGGATATTCCGGACTTCATAGATGTACCGGCAGGATTCCCATAGACCTAATGCATTTTCGCGAGCGAGTTTTCGGACGAATCTAGGTGCCAATGTTCGATTTTCCGGACTAAATCGCTCGCTCCGAGCCACGCTACCCAATCTTGGAGACCGCCATGTTGGATTTTTCGCTGGCTTGGCCGGGCTTGGCTTCTAGTGCCCCCCTGTACAGCCTTCTAGATCAGTAGACGCACGCTATCCCCTCGTCTCCGAAGCCATTCCCGCTCTTCCTTGGCCGACAAATGTTCGAAAAAGCTGCACTTGCTTTTCTTCGGCACTATCGTGATATCATTTAAGCGGAATCCGTTTTTTTTTTTTTTTTTGAAGTTTCGGTTGCGCCGTACGCTGGGTCAGCCAGCAACCGGGTGCGAGGGTCAGCCAGCAACCGCAATTTAATCTCACGCACGCAGGTAGATATTCTAGGTCACTCTAACGCGGGAGAGGAAGACGGCCGGAGGCGCGCGCGGACTTCGTTCGCTCGCGGGGCACGGGGATGATGATGATGACACACTTGATTGAATTAAAAAGTAAGAGTAGCAATTTTGGAGAAGGTCCCTCAGTCCAGGGCCCCGCCAGGCAGGCCTTTCATCGCTGCAGCGATGAAGGTTGCCAAGTACCGCTGAGCCAGCAATGCTGCTGCGAGAGTCAACCAAGCAGCCGTAGGGGTAGGGGATAGGTTGGTGGATGTTGGGGGGGGGGGGGGGGGAGGGCAGGACCACAGCATGTGAGAGCTATTGGGATGACCGCCACACCTGTGACATCGCGGAGGTGGCTCTTCCGCGAATGCGCGAAGGAGATGTATACGTGTGGGAGAAAGAAGAGAGCCCGTCTGGGCTTGTCGGATGAGGACGCCGTGTGCGCGAGATAGACTGAGGTGTAAAGGCGGAAACGCGCGGCGGGCGAGTCGATAGGGCAGGAGAGAAATTGGAGGAGGTCGGGAATCGTGTGCGCTTGGCCCGGGGAAGTCGGGAGCCTGGCGAAGAGTGTCACAGGCGAGCCGGTTAGCCCGTTCGTTCCCCGACAGTCCCGCGTGGCCAGGCACCAACACGATTTCAACTTGTGTACTCAGACTACTTTGGAGAATGTGTGCCAGAGGCGTAGGAAGTTCCCCGCGTAATAAGGATCGACAGGCGGCCATGGAGTCGGTGAAAATGATAGGAAGGTGCGGGGTGTTGGGGGGAAGATAGCGGCAAGCAGCTACTATCGCATGTAGTTCAGCAAGTGCGGGATCTGTAATCGAGAGGACTTCTCTATGGAGAATAGCATAGCTGCCCGAAAGAACCACTATGGCAGAGCCGAGTGAGGAGACGCTAGCGTCCGTCTAGTGGAAATGACGGTTTGGATGAGTGCGGATGAAATGCTGGAAATAGCGGATTCTAGCCGCGCGGTGTTGTGCGTGTATACAGGGATTCATGTTGCTAGGTAATGGCACGATGCGTAGAAGTGCCGTGCAGGATGACGAAAGTGCCGTAGAGGTGGTGGAGGGGGACGTGGAGACAGGGAAGCCGACATAGGCCAGGATGTGGCGGCCCTGAGTGGTGGTGCTCAGGCGAAGTTCCTGATTGCGACGGTGAGCCAAGATAATCTCTTCTGTAGTGTTGTGGACGCCCAGCTGAGCTAGGCGGTCGTTGCTGGCACTGATTGGGAGGCCCAAAGCGATTTTTGGTGCTTTGCGTGCGAGTGCGTCAAGGCGATTAAGGTCCTGTTGGCGAACAGTTAAATAAGAGAGCTGGTATCGATAGCGAGATAGAAAGAGTGCGTCACGAAGACGAAGTTCAGATTCGCGTAGGCCCCTAACACGGTTAGTGACGCGACGCATTAGGTGTAGAATTTGTTCCCCTTGCTGGATAATGTGCCGGATTGCGGAAGAGGCTCCACCATCGGCTTGGATGTGTAGGCCGAGATTTTTTATGAATTTTACTAGAGGAATGGGATGACGATCCAGTGGGGAGAAGGCGGCGGAGACGATGGGGAGTTGCATTCTGCTCTTGCGGCTGCTGCCGACGGAGCTGCCGCGCAGGCACCGTATCTTGAAAGCGATCTGCTATGTGGCCAAAGCGTGCGCCCGCGATCTGCGATGGGTACAAAGGGCGTGCACCGAGTGCCACTAGCTTCGTACGCGTCGTCTTTTTTTTTTTTTTTTTGACGTTCGCGTTGAAGCGAGAGAATACACAGCGCGAAGGTCAATTTGCCCGCGGTCATCGAGCGAGATGTGTTTATGTAACCTGTGCGCGCGTGACACCGTGCTTATTTAGTTAGTAAGCGCATATGTACAACTTTATACGGCCGATAAAACTAACATCCTTACTTCGTATCGCTATCTATTAATTTGCTATCGCAATCGATGCTCCGCCTTTTGGGCGAAAGTGCGACATTTTTCTTAAGCCGCTCTAAGCCTCATTTTTTTCTCTTGGGGGGAGGGGGGGGGGCGAGTTTTTCGGACTGCTCGATTTTTCAGTCCCCGCGAAGTCCAGAAATTCGGTCGGCTACTGTACTCGGAAAGTGAAGCATTCAACTGTGCGCCACCCGTTCTAAATGCAAAGCGATCCCGATGCTCGTGTGTCACACAAGATTTTTTTTTTTCGGATGCCACGAATCGTTTATACGCGCGGATATTATCGCTTCCTAACGTGGCTACTGATTTAACCGCGCACGAAATGTTTCATACAGATCTACTCCGAAAATAAACGGTCCCTGACTGTACTACAAGAAAAGGGATGCTAAAACAGAATTAACCAGGTCATGTTCGTGTTGTTTTAAACAACACACGAGAAAATCAATATTTTAATTTTCAACATTGACAGGTCGATCGATCTTTATTGCAGTGGTTTTCTCACAACCCTTTATTTTTGACAGCCGCCCGTATTCCGTCGCTCTTCGAGCCACATTTTGCTCGGTTCTGCATATTTCTAAGCATCTCCTCGCTTTGTTTACTCAAGGCAAACCGCAGTCTTCAAAGCAAATGCGCGAAGAAGCTTTTCCATCACATTATGGCATTTAGGGAGTTCGATTATATACCGCAAGGAGCTTCTCAGCTTTGCGATATCAACAAGTTCACCAAGTGGGAGGGAACTTGTCGCTCTTTATCCGGTGCAGCCAGAGATAGCACGGCGCTTGCTGTCGCTCTTTCCGCTTAACTGGTATCGCGAAAAGTGTTTTCCCGGACTCCCGGCGGTTGCTGCACCCGAACGTGCAGCACCCGGGCATTTCCTTTCGTTTTGTTTTAAGTCTACGAAAGTTACATATACACTAAATTATACAAAATGCAAAATCTGACCTCGTTGATGACTCGTACGCGCGGCGTGTGCGAGCGATGTCTGTCTGCTTCTCTCCTCCGCCGCGGCTTAGATCCGCCATCTATAGTGGAAAGTGATCACCTGACGGCAACTGACCAATCGGCGGCGCGGCGGCTAAGCGAAAAGGGCTGCAGTACTTTCCAGGTTCCAGTGACCTTAATTGGGACGTACGCGCTAGAGCTTTCTCGTCTCCTGTTTGCAGCTAAGGTTGCAACTAAGACTCGCTCTATCGTCACGTTGAACGTTTTAATTCCCCGGTGGTGCAATTGGCGATAGACGCCGTCAAATCGGAGACTGTTTGGCGCAGTTAGGCGCAATTTTCGTCGATTGTATCAGGATGGCGCAGTAAATCACAATTGGCGCAGTTGGCGCAGGAGTGGAATCGCTGCACGGCTGACAGCACTGCAAACCCTTAAATTTATATTTGCTTGACAGATAATTTACTCTAGTTTTCATGTTGCATATGCATGAAAATGTGAAACAAGAATTAGTGAAAAACAGCGTTTTTTACGTATATATCTTGTGTAGATTACCAAGATATCTGTGTACCTTACCTTGTGGTAAGATACACTATATACGTAAAAGAATGCTGTTTTCACCAGTTCTTGTTTACATTTTCATGCATATAGGACATCAAAACTACTAGAATGCATTATCTGACAAATATAAATTGAAGGGTTTGCGGTGCTGTCAGCCGCGTGATGCTGACAGCACTGCTGTACGGGCAGCTGATCTGTCTTGCACTATATATAGTGCCAACGCGCCCTAAGCCAGAATCTTTAAAGTGTTTCACATGGTGGTTTGTCTGACTTGTCTTGCTGTTGTCCATTGCACAGCATATAGATGCTAACTGCAAGTAAAAGTGCACAATGCAAAGCTGCAAAGTGGTTCATAAGAACAATTTTTCATTTTGGCTATAACAGCAAGAGAAGTAGCATGCACGTCCAATGTGCAGAGGTTCTCGTATAAAGGTTCTCACAGCAGGAAAGTAAATATATTCCCCAAATGTTCATTTCCTTAAACATATCATTTAAGCTTACACCACAGAGCCTTTGCTTCCAACTTACTGCTCTAAAAATCATGTCTCGGTAGCTGCATGTGCTTTCAAGAAATTGCATAATAGCCAACTGCTAAGAACAAACGCTAGTATGTAGGAATTGTTTGTGCAGGAGGAATATGTGGTGGTTGAATATGCACCCATGAATATGCATTGGTGCACCTTAAATAATAGTGAATGCCATAGACAAACCTGGTTATAATGTCAAACCATGCATTTATTTACTGTCTGCTTACATCATCCTGGCAAATAAATGACACGTATATAACAGTAACTTAAAAACTGATAACACACTTAAATATATTTTCTATTAAACATCAAGGTCTTCTATCGCATATTAAGACTACTAACAGCTACAACTACAACACAATATATTTTGCCTTCCCATGTAGGTCAGACTTCGAAATTTCTTGCTTTTTGTCGAGTTCCCTTATTTCAATGGCATAACACAATTTATACTTCTTAATAACAGCACAAATACTGTCCTCCTTCACTTTGTAATGTACAACACAACACAGTAACACTGCGGTTGGATACTATCTCCTGCCAAGCATCCAGCCGGTCTTTTTGCCTAAGCTTGCAGACATGGCAGCAAGTGTGAAGTAGTAAACACAGCTCAAGGCGTAGAGTAATGGAAAGTCATCCAAGCACTGACAGCCAGCTATCACTTTTGCAGAGGATGGCCAGCAGCACAAGTGATGCACATATGCCTCCCTCGGTAGCTTCACTTGCATCCAGACCTCACTAGTTTCCATTTCAATAATGCGGTAACCTGCAGAGACATCAATTACATCAAACTATACAGTGCCATCTGAAATACTGAAGTAAGCCATGGTTACTCTGAAAACAGGCTATAAAAATGCTTACAAACAACGTAAGCTTCGCAAAACTGTGAAACAAACAATAGTGACTTTACACAGGAGAATAATGCAAAACATCAAAAGCAAATTTCAGTAAAACCTTACCATTATAGCCATAAGTTTGGACACAAGAGCAAGGAAAGCACAATAAACAATACCCACAACTTCCTTTATTGCGCTAAGCAGTCAAGACGTTAGTATCAATATATGCCTTTAACATAAAGCTTCCTTGCAATGCCACGGCTGCTTGTTACATCCAGTTCAGTCTTGGAAGAAAACAAAAATTAACAAATGATGTGAATGCTCTACCACGGTACCAAAACCACATTTCATTCATGATGAAAGGTCCAATGAGTGAGTGATAAATTTGACTTGTTGGTACAACATATTGGTGAATTGCAGCACAGATATTGACGACAGAAAAGACGAGACAATAGACGTGTGCTGACTTCCAACAAAAAGCTTTATTTTCAGCGACCCATGTTTATAGCCGTCACTCATCACATTGCACACACGCAATTCACGCCCTTAGGAAGGTCAACTCTGTCTGATAAGTGTAAAGATGCTGACACACACAGAGCCAAGTCACGCAATCTTTTCAGCTTCAATAATTTCACGTGTTAGTTGATCACCGCTACTGCTGTACCGATAAGCTTCTGAGGTGCAAAGAAGGCAACTTTAACTTTGGAACGATCTGCAATTTTCACGATACTGTGAGACAGCTTATGAATGTATGGTATGACCGCCACTTTAAGTCTGTCAGATGGAGTAATCACATGGCAACCACTCGGTGCATGCGCTTTTCAGAGTAGAGGTCATGTGGTCACTGCATCTGACAGACATAAAAGTGGCCGTCATAACCTACATTCATAAGCTCTCACAATATCAAGAAAATTCCATATCATTCTAAAGTTGTGTAATCAAAGGCAATGTCACAGCACGCCACACATATGCAACAAAACACCAAATTCCGTTTGTCACCTTTGATAGCAACGTGGTTTATTGTATCCAACTTGGTAAACAGTATATAGGTCAAATGGGACGCTGTATCAATCACCGGCTGAGAGAACACTCATACAATGTGAAGAAAATGTGCATGACGGTAGGCTTGAATGTCATTGCAGTTCGTGTGACTGTGAACCGTCGTTTCCTCAGTGTACTGTTTCCATCAGAAGCGGTGATCAACTAACACTTAAAATAATTGAGGCTGAAAAGATTTCGCGACTTGGCTGTGTGTATAGGCACACCTTCTGTACACTTGTCAGACAGAGTTTACTTTCTTCCTAAGGGTGCGAATTGCGCATGTGCAATGCAGTGACTGACGGCTATAGACATGGGTCAGCAAAAATAAAGCTTTTTGTTAAAGAGTTGGCGCATGTCTCTCGTCTTGACTCTTCTGTCATTGCCTACATCTGCACTTCAATTCACCGATAAATTTGTACGTGCATAGAAACTACTGGCTTGAAAGACTATATAGAGAAATAGGGTAAATAGCGGAGAAAGGGCGAAATTACAAAAATGGTCCATGTATGCCTCGTGTATGAAGTCCCAGATGGAGTGCGCTGGTCTGGGCTGGTTGGTACATTAGGACGGGAACAAACAGCGCTAGGATGGAACGAAAAGAGTACGACAGACAAGGAGTGAAGTGTCGTGTGGACTGTAGTGCCGAAGTAGACAGTAGACATGGACTGTAGTGTCGACTGTAGTGAAGGACTGTAGTGCCGCGTGGGCTGTTATTGGGTATTGTCCTTTTTTTTAAAGTCCTAATGTTCTTCTTCAGATATGTCTAAACAATGTCTTTATAGCCTGCAAAACTCCCAAAATATGTTTTGTCATCAGTCAAGTGCCTGAGTGGCATGTCGAGCAGGTAACTGGTGTTGTAACACTTGCATCTTAGTTCGGCAAGTCCTCAGCTTTGTAGACTTCCATGATCTAGTTATGTGGTTCCTCACTATAGCAGTACAAGATATTATGGCGTAAGCTTTTCTTGAAAATATGCCACTTGGCAAGCCCGTAATTTATCAGAGCATAGCTGGGGCGCGCCTTAGCGAAAAAAGAACAGCAAAAGGCAGTTTTATGCCGGATACCTTCACAACAATACAACGAAAAATGACACGTATATACAGTCAACTCTCAGTAACTTGACCTCGGTTAATTTGACTTTTTACTTTCGAACGCACTGCAATGTCCAAACACGAAAACACATATTGTTATGGAACAAAACACTTATTCGAATGCATAAGCATGTCGCTTTGGTGAATTCAGCCTCTACAGTGTCCCCTCAAGTGAGCAGCGGCAGCTAAGGTCTGAAAAACAAGAAATTCAAGAAACAGCTCTACTGCTTCCCTTGGTGTGAAGCTGTTTTACTTTGCCTTTACTTTGGTTTCATTTTTCAAAATATCCACAACCTAAATATCCCTTACAGTTTAACACTGAGGCAGTGTTTAACATGTTGACGCATGTTGATGCATGTCGGCCGAGTTGTGCTTCAAGAGCAAGCAGGAAAACAATACAGACCACCTCGGGTGATCTAAAATACCTGCTTTTATTCTGCCGATGTTAATTTCGTCTTTTGAAGTTTATTTTTGCTTCCATTACAGAAACAAGGAGCAGGAGCAAAAGGCTGCAAAGGCCTGACAAAGGGCTCCCGCTCCTGTTGAGATGCTAACAAACACAGAGCCAAGTCACGCAATCTTTTCAGCTTCAATAATTTCACGGGTTAGTTGATCACCGCTACTGCTGACAACAGTACACCGAGCAAACAATGTTTCACAGGCACACGAACTGCAACAACATGCAAGTCAACTGTCATACACGTTTTTCTTGACATTGTATGAGTGTTCTCTCAGCTGGTCATTGATACAGCGTCCTGTTTGGCCTATGTACTGTTTACCACAAGAAAGACTGGTGCAGTAATTCATGTTGCTAGCATAGGTGACGAACAGATTTTTGTGCTTTTTGTTACACTTGTGTGCTGCGCTGAAACATATCCTTTGATTACACAACTTTATAAGCTTCTGAGGTGCAAAGAAGACAACTTTAACTTTGGAACGATCTGCAGTTTTCACGATACTGTGAGACAGCTTATGAATGTATGGTATGACCGCCACTTTAAGTTTGGATAATTCAACCAACTCTTGGGGTCCTGCGAACGTCAATTAGCAGAGCCGACTGTACCTATTATAGAGCACTGCACGGGCCCGGGCCGGCCCAAAAGCCCGGCCGGGCCATCCGAAGCGTTTCTCGGCGGGCTCGGGCCGGGCCCGGGCTTAAAGCCGCGGGCCGGGCTCGGGCTTGAAGCCACGGGCCCGGGCCAGACTCGGGCCCCTCATTGAAGGGCCTAAGTAGGCCTTCGAGCACACGCGACCGTTATGCATTGAATGGTTCAGTGCATTCTGTGCCAAGCTGAAGTGACACGTGCAAGATGACTGTCATCATCAGCCTATATTTATGTCCACTGCAGGACGAAGGCCTCTCCCTGCGATCTCCAATTAACCCTGTCTTGCGCTAGCCGATTTCAACTTGCACCTGAGAATTTCCTAACTTCATCACCCCACCTAGTTTTCTGCCGCCCTGGACTGCGCTTCCCTTCTCTTGGTATCTATTCTGTAGCTCTAATGGTCCATCGGTTATCCATCCTACGCATTACATGGACGGCCCAGCTCCATTTTTTCCGCTTAATGTCGGCTAGAATATCGGTTATCCCCGTTAGTTCTCAGATCCACACCGCCCACTTGACTGTATATGTTATCACATGACTATATCTTACTAAAGAGAATAGTAAAACAGATTAAGTTCTCATTTTTAACAGTGGAGCTGTTTCAGCCGGGCCTAATGTGTCCGCTGAATCCAAACATGTGCGCCGATCCTGGCAGCAGTCCAGAAAGGGTCCAAGCGCAATGGCAGATACACCTGTGAACTGGCGAAGCTGAGCCGGGATAAGTCTAGCTAAGAATGGTGGGGACTAATTGCCTATCGATAGGCAATTGATAGCCAATTATTAGCTAGTAGATAATCGATCAATAATCAATAAATTCCCAAAAATGCTGGGGATGACTCGGTAGTGCTTAGCCTAGCCCAAATACGTGGCCAAAACCTTACGATAGCCAATCGACAGCCAATCAATAGCTAATCGATAATGGATCAATAATAAATTCGGATAACTTGGTAGTGCTTAGCCTATCCCAAATACGTGGCCAATATCTTGCAATAGACAATCGATAGCCAATCAATAGCTAATCGATAATCAATCAATACTAAATGAATTAGGGGAAATGCTGGAGATGACTTGGTAGTGCTTAGTCTAGCCCAAAAGCCAGGACTAGCTAGGTGTCCATCATCTCCACACTCTTTAGCATTGCGCTGCCTGCAAGCTACGCTAATTTTTTTTCTTTTCCGCAAAAACAAACATTGTTTCCGCGTAAGGAAAAATAAATTATACAAAGAACCACTCCTGAAACCATTTCCATGTTACCGCTTATGCGATCGCACAATTACCGGTGTCGATACTATGGCATTATTTTAGCGGCTAAGGCCAGTTACTTTTGTGCTTCAATGCATAAAACAGCGTTTTCCTCAAAAAGTTAACTGGAACGCCCATGCATTTCGTCGGACACTTTGAAAATTAATATCTCAAAACTGGTTCAGTCCTGAGAATTCGTTCCAAGTGGGTACGCCTTGCGAACTCAGCAGCTATAATTCGTAGATTGAAAGGTGTGCCGTAAAATATTTATTTAAAAGTTAATTCGTGTATTATGTTAAATATTCAATTAAGCGTTTTGACCATCCATTAGGCCATCCATGTCAGAATTAGCTTGGAACTACATAAATCAATTAGCCTCCTTAGAGCGTTGTCGCATTAATGCGAACACAAGAAATCCTGAGATATGGTCAATTCCATACTTCAGAACACTCTATAAGTATCAGTCGTTAATACATTACCTACCATTCAATTTGAACAGATACAAAAATGGCGGTAATGTCAGTAAGAAAGAACTCAGCTGACACTTTGGTCGCTTGTAATGTATCTGATGTCATTATTATTCTGCCTTTGTGTATGGTTCTGAGTATATAATGTAAATCCTGTTTCGTTTTCTTAGCAAATGTTGATCTTGTAAAATTCAGTCTCATGCTATGTTGTATAGCTGGTGTTGCGTTGTTTTGTATAGCTAGTGTTGTTGTTGTAGTGTTGTTTAAAATGCATTCTTTTAAAACTTTTTCCAATTCTGTTAACTCGCCGTGACGCAAATATTCTTTGTCTTTCCATTCATAGCTATTTCGTCTATGAGGAATTCCAGCGACAGCTGGAAATATATGTCAATTATTGTGCATGTGTGCACACTGTTTGCTGTAATGTTGCCTTTCCTGGTCTTATGGGTCACGTCAAGCTACATATGTAGCTTTTCGCCCAAAACGACCGTCCAGCATGTAAGCTGGACAATAAATTGATTTGATTGATTTCGTCGGACACTTTGAAAATTATTATCTCGAAACTGGTTTAGTCCTGACAATTCGTTCAAGGTGGATACGCCTTGCGAACTCGGCGGCTATAATTCGTAGATTGAAAGATATGCCATAAAATAATTAATTAAAACGTGAATTAGCGTAATTATGGTAATTCTTCAATTAGCTGTTTTGATTTCTCGTGGAAGTAATGGCCACCTCATCGAGTAGTTTAGATCAAGGATTATAACTGTGCTATCTGCCACAGTCAATCTTTAAAAATTTGGTTCAGCTAAAATGAAGCGCCCTGTATATTTGCATGCTAAATTACATCATGGAACCATATCGTACAAATCAAGGTAAGTGCATGCACACCACCAGAAAAATAGTAGCACAGGCAATGGGCCGGATTACTGATGTTCCCGTGGGAGAAACAAAGATTTCGGCCTTTTATTGCTTATATACTGCAGCTGATTAAACCTCGAGAAGGTGAGGCTAACAGATACGGTACAATCTGTAAGTAAAAAAAAATTTTTTTCTTAGGGGCCGGGCCTGGTCATGCACACGCAAACCCTAGCTAAGCTTAGTAATGAACGCCCGGGCCCGGGCTGGGCTCAGTAACACGGGCCCGGGTTGGGCCCGGGCTTGGAACCACGGGCCCGGGACGGGCTGGTCTCGGTCATGTACGCCCGGGCCCGGCTTTGTATTACGGGCCCGGGCTGGGCTCGGGGCTCGTAAAGTGGGCCCGGGCCGGGCTCAGGCCGAAAAATCAGGCCCGTGCAGTGCTCTAACCCATGGGTTCTCAAAGTGGGTTCCGCGGAACCTACGGGTTCCTCAGGCCCCTGCTCGGGGTTCCGCGAGCCACTGATAAATTTTCCCTGGTCCCGCTCTCGACAAATGTCTAAAACGGCGAATGTGAGGTGCGCTTGATCCAAAGAACCTCCATTACTCATGCCCGGTGCCCGAGTGTCAAAAAGCACATCACAGTGCGTAACAGCAACGCGCGAACTGCGCAATAAATACGCAAGCAGCTTGTAGCCACCCAACCTCTGAGAACGGGCAGCGCGCCTACTGTTTCACATGGTGCGATTTTGCACTGCGATTTTCGCAGCTGCGATTTTCGCAGATGCGCAGTTGAATCTCGGAGGCCGTAACTTACCACCATGCGCCTTTTCTCCTATTTGTAGATAGGGTAGGTGCCGATAGCGTGCGCACTGACCTATACGTTGAAGGGAAAAAAAAAAAAAAAAAAACGCGGAGCACCGCAAATGTGCGCCGCAGAAGAGCAAGAACGGCGTAGCGTCCAACCGAAACGAAGCGGCGCAGTCCGCATCGCCGTGGTCCTCCGCTTGCACCGTGATCCGGCAATCGTACGCGGCACGTGACTGACAGCAACGCCGAAGCGCTTCGTGCCTAATTGTGCCTTTAAAGCCTCTATTCTTGCGTTTATCGCCACGCGAACACCGTGCTCGCGGCTAGTCGCGTGCCTCCGTAAGTGCGTAGTCGCTATCTCTGATCGCGTCGATAACCACCGCAGTTTCGTCCGCAGCGGTTGCGGCAAATAGTTTCATTTTCACTCGATGCGCGCGTCGGCTGCGTGCCTTCACAACTGCGTAGTCGCCTCCCATGGCAGCGTCGATAGCAACCGCAGTTTCGTCCGCACTTCTTGCAGCGAAAGGTAGCTTCGTTTTGACTTGGTGCGTCTATCAGCCGCCTGCCTTCTGAACCGCAAGGTCGCCGTCCATGATCGCGTCGATAGCGGCCGCGGTTTCGTCGACAACGGTTGCGGCAAGCAGTAGTTTCGCTTTTACTCAGTGCAAAGCTGTCGAAGATAAAAAGCACCGGCTACATCGCGATGGACGGACAATTTGTTAGCGAGCAGCTGAGTTGCGAAAAAATAATCGGGATGTGCGCCCGTTGGTGCAAAGCGCGTCTCAGATGAAAACGCGCGCCGCGAAGCATGTCGCGAGCCCTTCGCCGCTGCTAGCGCTAATCAGTCATGAGAGAAGAGAATTTCAGCTTCCGCACTGGTCTTGTGCTAAATAGAAACAAGATTTGACGATTCATTGAGTAAATAAAAGCGTGTTGACGTAGTGCAGCATTTGTTTGTTTTCTTGATACCCTCGATAATTCGGTTAAATAGGGGGGGGGGGGGGGGTTCCTTGGCACTTTATGGAGCTTAGCAGGGTTCCCTGGGATGAACGTACCTGAGAACCCCTGCTCTAACCTATTACTGCGCATCAACACTCAGTTGCACTGAGTGCTACGTATACATTAACCAACCCTCAGAATGCTATCAGATCTTGGAGGCCACACTCAGCAGAGGCAGCTACATGCAACTGGCATGTGTAGACCAGAAGTGCAAAGATGAAATACTTTTTATGGTCTTTTTGAGATTACATAATTGTGTATTTTTCATTTGTTCACCTCAAGAAAAGCAATTGTAGTCAGAAGATTGGAATTTTATACCCGCTGGTGATGCATACTTGAGTGTGGTGAAGCGCGAAAGACGAGACAGAGTGAGGCGAGACGGACGGGACAAGCGTTACTGTCAACTGTGAACGTTTTTTGGAAAAAATTTCCTGCAGCAAGAGCATTACAGCAGGCCGGTTTCCCACATATGCTCCTTCATGCCGTTGCAGAAACCCTGCTTAAACAGCTGAGCAAAGATCCATCGGTAAACATTGTAGGTACCACGCAGAAGAGGTGTTTATTCGCGGTTGTGCCATATGTGCACAAGGTTTCGCACAACTTAAGGAAAGTCGCAGGGAAGTATGGAGTGGATCTTGTGTTCTCTGCGTCATGCAAGTTGGCACAACTGTGCAAACGGATCACGGGTAGACAGGAAAGGATTTGTTGTACACCAAACACTTGCATAAGTGTGATCCATGCGCCACTGTGGTCATGTTTACTTGGGACAGACCGGCCAGTGCCTGAACGACCGGCTCCGACTACGCTATAGGTGTTGCATATCGGGAGAAGGGTTGAATATTGCTCTACACTGTAAAAGTTGTCGTTGCTATCCACGGATGACGA
The DNA here is from genome assembly GCF_013339745.2 of Dermacentor silvarum. Classification (NCBI taxonomy): domain Eukaryota; kingdom Metazoa; phylum Arthropoda; class Arachnida; order Ixodida; family Ixodidae; genus Dermacentor; species Dermacentor silvarum. The sequence goes on from NC_051154.1 coordinate 304,406,347, forward strand.
ATACGGAAGTTCTGGCTGTGGAAAAACTAAATTAGAACGCGAGCTTTTGGAAGCAGTGTTAATCGAAAATTCTGGACCTGATAAGTAGGTTAGCGCCACTTCGCAGGCCTTTTAAACGAAGAAATGCAACTCATGAGTAGCCACAAATAAGCTGGTTTGTTAATTCTGCTTTCGTTACTTTTTTAAAGACGATAGTGTTTCTTGGGCTACCTAAACGCGAAAAACTTTGTCACTCGATTCAACCGCTCGGCCAAAACCGAGCATGAGAAGATGATTTTTTCTCCTCAGGGGCCCCACATTTCGAAAGATATGCATCAAATGCATCTGAAAAGTTAATCATTTCGGTGCAATACATGTATTGTTACAAACATTACAAAAACAAACTTGAAAAAATGTGAATGATACTTACTACCCATAGCTTCCAATTTATCGGGGCTCAATGTCGGCTTCTCAACAGCATTGCCTTCCTTCAAGCACCGACAAGGAGCCCCTGTGACGCTCCTACGCCGAGCGCCAGGGCTCCCCATATCAGTTATGCCAGTTCTTTCCAGAACAGGGAGTCCCGGCCACGGCAATGGAGCAGGCCCCAGTTATCGTTGCAAATGTATACAACATTTCCTAGGTGTACCTGCAATAAAAGGTGGCAGAAACACATCAAGACTACTTACGTGTGGGAACGTGAAAGCACCTTTAGTCAACCAAATGGCTGCAATGTGACGTGCACAGTGACACGCACTAGGCACACCTTAAGTCAGCCAGAACTAAAGAGCTACCGTGCCATAAGGGAAGCGTGCTCCTTTCACACTCCAGGTTCTATTCCCACCCAGTCTGCACAACTTTCTTATTAAAGCAATTAATTTGCTTTGTTTACATGTACCTACCTAAATTTGACATCACTCCAAGCATTTTGACGTGCTTTTATTGATTGTGCAATAGGCCATCGGTTTTATGTCAATAAGTGCTGGTAGCAAAAAGAAGTGTCTAACCGTGCGATAAATGTAACCGGAAATGGCAGGTACGTCCAGTGGCATTATTGTAGAGGCTTCACACAAAATTATATAGCTTACCCTGTTTCAAATTTATGTTAAAGATCAGTTTCAGTGAGCCCCAGTAGTCTTTCAGCTTTTTGCAGTGCAGAAACAGGTACAGTTGGTGCCAGCCAACCAGATGGGGAGCTCTCCTAGTAACTGTCTCTAATCACCCTCTCAGCAATTAGTGATAGCCAACATACAGCTTGTATCTCTACAACTGACACATCTCCCATTTCCTTAATGTGGTATTCGTCACTGATTTTGATGGTCAATTGGTTGCCATAGATGAACAATCAAAATCTGGCGCGCAGCACCAGTCGTGTCAGTGCATCGTCAAGTGGCAGGAACCTATTTCTCCGTTGAGTGAATTATGGTGCTCTCCTGGGCAGCATGTTGAGGCACCAGCCAGTCTGCACCATGTACATTTGACCGAATATATACATGATCAAAGGAACAGACTATGCTACCCCTGACGAACACAAGACAAATTTGGTTGCATTTTTAACTCAGCAAGCCTCAATTCTCATGTGGATTGCTATGCATGCACATTTCCAGCGAAAAATAAAGAAGGCAGGATATGCACGACAGTCCACAAGTCAAGTGAGAAAGGCGAGCAGGCAAGGGAGGTTTGCTTGGTTAAAGAACCACCAAATTTGTCTAGTGTGTATGAGAGGCAGGGTACTGTATTCCTTTCACACCTGGTCAAATGTACACAAATCAGACTGGCCGGTAACTAAATGTGCCAAATAAATTCCCATATTTCACTCAAAAGACCAGCATGCTCGTCCAGTTCGGCCGCATTGCCGCAATAGGACTTCAGGCTGGATTAAGATCATCCGTTTTCACCTACGGTGAAAAATTGACACGAGAGTTCAGTGAGGCATACCACATAAACAAGAGATGCGAGTCAGATCCCATGATCAATTCATGAAATAAAAGGCGTCCTTTCTAGATGACAAGTGATTGAAGTTAGTCTGCGCATATTTACTTTCCTTTTTGCACAAATACCATTTATTGTGATTTTATGCCTTTATATTACAACTTACGCCTTCCCTCTGAAAGAAATTGTGCACAACATAAGCACACATCCAGTGTTGCTATTTTTAAACCTTCTATCAAAATAAATGGTCAGTTAGCAGCAGTCATGTTGTATGGTACCCTTTTCCTCCCCATGAAAATTCTATCCTGAAAAGTTACATGAACTGACTGGCAAACTCACAAGTACACTACAAATTTCACCTAGCAAACACGGCTGGTTCTCAGAAAATGCACAAATACGGTGATAGGTATCTGTGGGCATACTGTATCAATAGTAAGTGCCAGTTAGCTTCGACAGTAGACAGTTTTAGTATAGCATATGCAAATATTAGCATACGCTTATACGCTATAGTACAGCGTACGCTAAACAGCACACGTTTATTAGTTTTAGTTGGCCTGCGAGATCTTCCGATCTCAGAGGCTATATGCCATCGTCACACCTATCTCTCGACTTCACTGACAGGTGGCGCTGACATATCTCGAAGGTTTCCCTCGTTAGGCTTCGTGTTGTTTGAAACGAGAAGCGATCTCGAAAACTCCACAAGGTTAACCATATTACACTGTTGTCAAAGCAGCCTGAGGGTAAGCAAAAGCTAATGTTTACGCAGTCATTTGCTACAAACGAAGCGAATTCTGCAAAAGCCACGCCAAATTCAATTTGAAGCGGGCAGAGGGGACCGCCGTCATGTTTAACGTAAACTACGCAAACCACGCACAGACGGTAATGCTAAATCTGAGAAATAGCGTGCATACGCTATCGGTCGGATAGCGCTCTGCACATGCGCAGGGATGACCTGCTATTTTATAGCGTACGGAATGACATAGCGTACGCTAAACTAAAACTGTCTACTGCTGCAATACTTCAGCTGTCAGGCATCTACAGTGCTTAAGACACCACAGAAGTGTAAGTGCACAACAAAAACAAGCATCAAGCATAAATTTGACTTGAGAGTAGTGACAACATAAGCTGTTTCGTGTAGCTAAAACACTCCAATATTTAGAAATTATATGCACAAGTATACATACCTATAGATATTTGCCTACCTAACTTAAAACTATACGAGTTGCACTGCAGATGATGCTTGTTCTAGACACTGATATTTTGACAAAAATACTCTTAGAATTAGATATAATGCTTTCAATTCATCCACCCAGTAAACAAAGTCTTACACCTATCATTATAATTTGGACTTGCAGGTTGAACATATTCTGTACTGAGCAGCGCCAAGCAGAATGAAGACCGACTGCCCACTGTGCTGACCAAATACACAGGATGAAACAAAATATGGAAAGGGACCCCAAAGTATTAGAAATACTTCTTGGCAGCTGTAGAATTACGGCTTGTTGGTTGATTGTCACTATTAAAATTGCACTAAAGCCAATCAAAATGTTCTGTAAGGTGTAGTTGAAATCAAATTTATTTGACGAGAAACATTGCAATAACCAGCAAACATGGCAAGGGCAAGCAGACATGTGCGAAATAGTGTGCTTTTTTAATAATAGAGCATCAATACAATGAACTACCTACCAGTTAGCTATGTGTTCTATGCTGTATTGACTTGAAAAAAAAAGAAAAATAATGTAACTGGACACAGACTCGCAACCACTACAATGCCTATTTGCATGAATGGGAAGAGCTTGCGAAGAATATAAAATAATGGGAGAGAAAAAAGCAAGCTTACTAGAAAACACTTCAGAACTGTAGTAACTGCAGCACAGTGAACACTGGCCTTAATGTATCATTTCAAGTTTAAGCTCATCAAATGTGTATTTGCCAGTGGCAGTTATTCTTGGAACAAGATAGAAATAATCGTGAATATGAATGTTAAACAATGGTAAGCACACTGTGTGCTTACACCTATGACATATTTGGCCAATTACACTTTGAATTCTTATATGCGCAGAAGCTGCACAAGAGTGTAGTGTAAACACTAAAAATGTGGAAATAAAACCCTACAGCATAGGAAACAGTTTCAAAACAAGAAAACCAAAATTAAAAGTGATAGAGGGTGTACTAAGCAAAATTAAAATGTAACTTGCAGCCAAGCAATTGATGCAAGAAAAAATACTTAACATCAGGACATGTTAGGTCTACTTTTATATAGAACACAATAAGGTGTGCATAACAGCTATGAACACAAATAAACAGCAAGTTGCATAAATATTTGGCCTATTTAGTAAGCTGTGTTAACTAATGTCGATTAACTTATCCACGAATGATAGCGCGATGCTACTTTTTGGAACACGTACAATACATACATACCTGACCCGCCCATCCAGATTACACGTTGCACTACAGCAGGCATAGCCAAGGGGTCTGGTGGCTCCTCCGTTATGTGGGCACTGTTATGGGTCACAGCCTCGCCACTATAAAATAAGTTCTGTGTTAACTTATAGCAGTGGCACATAGCTTTATAAAGCTGTCAAATTGTCTACACATGCATGGAGCATCTAAATATAGTCACAAAAACAATGTTTGCATTATTGCAGGGTGGCAACAGAGCACAAAGTAGAAGTCACTGATCAATGTCTTGATAATGGGGACCCTTTCATCACAGTAAAATATTGACACGCAGCAGCACATAGCAAAGAAATGTTTGTTTACAAAACAATTCATTTTTTTTTTCATGACTCAGTTTAACTTTCCCCTGTCACGTTTAGTTACGTATAAGGTATGTCAAAACATCTTGTCTTAAAAAGTAAGTTGGACTAGTAGCAAGCTGTGATTGCTTAATTTTTTTTCTCTAAAACTGTCGTAAACCGAAAACTTCGTAAGCAGGTATTATTTACAACGCCGAGGCAAGGAAACATGGCAAGGAAACAAGTTTCCTTGGACAAGTAGATATGAAACAAGTTTCCTTGCCATGTAAGCAAGGAAACGTCATTGCAATAAGAATTGGTGAAGAGGCAAATGAGTCGTTATTATGCAACTTCAGCAGAAAAGCGGGAGCTCACGCGCAGCACGCACATGATGAACACGATTATTTTCGAACGTTATATTTCTCATCGGAAGAAAACGCTTATCAAGATTTTCAATTTCGCATCGAAGCAATAAACTTGCGTAACTAAGTGCTGACAACCAGCGTTGAGCAAGCATCAGTACAGGTATCACTGTTGTCGCGGGACTTCTATTTCATACGCTCGCGCGCGCTATGAACACACGAGAAGCTCACACAACACGCGTGTAGTTAGCCAGCACGATTTGAATGGTACGACGCGGTCGCAAAGCGCTCTCCAAGTTGCCGGTGCTGCGTCGACGATGTTACTCCCCGCATACATGCCGCTGCGTAGTGGACGAGCTGAGGCGCGCTAACACACATTATTTCTTTGCGACGTCCACCCAACTTTCCACGCGAACAAAAGGGCCACACTCCACGGCATAAAATCGTTGGGCCACATTTGCCTGGCGCGCCACGTATACGGCGAGTTTGCAGCATGACACAAGGTATCTTCAGGCACTTCTGTGCACGCTAACTGCGACCCACTTTATAACAGCAAACACAAAAACACACGATCAAGCAAATGTGACGCGCGTAGCACACCGCACATACGACCGCCATCACAGAACACGGAGGAAAAACAATAGCGCCACCTGCATACTTGTGAGAATGTTTTGGCTCTATGATGACAAAAATATTAACCTCTCATACTAACATTTTGTGCCGGGTTACACACAACCAGCTATAGATGTTGCGAGGCATAATATCCGTAGAACAATCTGTATTTTACACTGTAGTTTAGATGTGCAGTGTTCGATGTTTCCGTGCGCGTTGTGACTGTTTCAGTCGGAAAGGATCAAATTCACGAGGGTTGATAGCTCCTGTGGCGCAGGTTACACCCGTATCGTCCGCATTTCCTTTCGTGTCGGTGTGTTGAATGTGCGCGGGTTTTGCTCCTGTCGTCCGTACCTTCTGTGTTTATCGTGCGGCTCGCGAAGATTCCTCCTAAAAAAACATGTCTGCAGCGTGCATGTGTCCTGTGTGGTGTGTGAAACAAATGTGCGCTGGTGTACGATGTGTACGGCGGAATGTCCAGAATAGCGGCTCAGAGCCGCTATTCTGGACATTCCGCCATTTTCTTCAAGGCGTGACGTAGGCGCGACGCTTACAAAATGGCGCTGATGGCCCCGTTTTGCTTTCGTAATGTGACGCAAATTTGACGTTTCGCCTAAGAAACTGTAATGTAGGCACTGAACCTAGCATTCCTGATATAGCAAAACAGTTTTCCTCCCCAGTAAAATAAAGCAGCTAGCTCAAAGCGTACGATTATTCTATCAAAATCGTTTCTCGCTTCCGTCGTCTGCATGCGCACAAGCGTCGTCTGCTTCATTAGCTAGGATGCGTGTCCTCGGGAAACGGAATGAGTCATCGTATATTGGCGCCCACGCGCTTGCTTTCTAGCTTGAGGCAACATACGCGACCTACCAGTGATGATGAGCGCACGCTCTAGGCCGCGTTATCGCTATCTGGTGAAACGCAAGTGACTCAGCCCGACTCGTCTGGCCGAGAAGCGGCCGAATATCATCGATAGCGTTGCGCGCGCCACAGGTATCCGCTTGCGCGACGCAAGCACCGGCACTGCCATCTCTTGTTCACTTCGCTGCTTACTGCCACCGCGAGAGGAATCTTCAAGACGCCGCCTTGCGTATATTTATTCTTATAAATTAAAAATTCGCCGTTGTCATAGCCTTTGATGACGCGAAACGACATTAATATTGATTACAATACAAACGCAGTAGCGAAAAGTACAAAAAGTCGCAAGAAGTTTGCTAGTTTCAACCAATATTATTTCAAATAAACGTGTTTTTAATAGAAATGATTGCTCAAAACACAAATGCCAACACCACCCGAGAGCGATGCAAATGCTATGAGCACGCGTTGTGAAGAAAAAATTTTCATGGCCCCAAATGATAGGGAAAATGCGGCGATACGCATGCCTCACGACTGACACTGCATTTGGCCGCTCATTACCATAATTCGCGCGGCTCGTCGCACCACAAATTATGGCGGAAAATCTGCGCAATGGCGGCCCAGCGCAACGTCACGCAACGTCAAATTGACGTTTACGAAACCGCCCTTCCTGTGACTCTCCTCACGGGATATTCTTTCAGCCAATGAACAAGCTGACATGCCGGCTATGTTTAAACGCCACCACATATTCGCGAAATTGCAGATGCATTCCACGGGCTTCTGCACGCTACCGTCCACTTTATTTTTAAAGCGCTAAAGTCGCAATATAAGTGCCAAGGACCACAAAAAAGTATTAGTCGATAAAACTTGCAGCTCCTCGTCACGCTTCGTCATTATGACGAAAACGCAAAAATGCATTTTGGAAAACTTCCGTTTCCCGGCACAAATTTCGAAACACGTGACCTCTGGACAGCCAATGAGACAGCCAAGATGGCGGATAATGGCGGCCGTGCAGCCGCCATGCATGTCCAGAATAGAGCCCCTGATGCGATTACCACCATTGTTGCTGATCTTTCAGTAAAAGGGAGCAGTGTTGCCATACTTTTATGCTGCAGCAAGAACATATTTGTATAAGTTGTATAACATTTTATAGGTTATATATACTCAAACTTCTTGGCTTTGGCTCTGCTTTACTAAGCATTATTTCGTGATTCTGATGCAATTACCACCATTGTTGCTGATCTTGCAGTAAAAGGGAGCAGTGTTGCCATACTTTTATGCTACATCAAAAACATATTTATGTAAGTTACATAACATTTGATAGTTTATACATACATAAACTTCTAGGTTTGTTGGCTCTGTTTTACTAGGCGTTATTTCGTGATTCTGATGCAATTACTACCATTGTTGCTGATCTTTCAGTAAAAGGGGTCAGTGTTGCCATACTTTTATGCTGCAGCAAGAACATATTTATATAAGTTGTATATTATTTTATAGGTTATATATACTTAAACCCCTTGGTTTGTTGGCTATGCTTTACTAGGCGTTATTTCATGATTCTGATGCAATTACCACCATTGTTGCTGATGTTTCAGTAAAAGGGAGCAGTGTTGCTATACTTTTATGCTGCAGCAAGAACATATTTATATAAGTTATATAACACTTTATAGGTTATATATACTTAAACTTCTTGGCTTTTGGCTCTGCATTACTAGCCACCGAGGTCCCCGCGTCGCCGCAACCGCTCAGTTGGATGTACAGCACACTGTAGTTTGATGATTTTCGTGCAGTGTGATGCCGGTTTGCGCTGTTTTGTGGAAGGAAAGCGAGTAGCTTAAGCCTACCGAATCATTTTAGCCCATCTGAGAGAGCCACAGTGGGTAATGAGGCTGAAGTGGTCGCACGGTGTGTGCAAACATCTGGCGTGACAGCCGACCCGCACGAGATTCTGATGAAAATCACAGATGTATTCTTGAACCCATTGGTCGTGGAACCAAAGTACTCGTGCACTGTTGGATGGTCGGAAAAGTACAAGCATGTTTCTGCTGCTTTGATTCACTGTTCAGGCGCGGATAGATAGTCCGGTACGTTTCGAGCGTGCGAGACAGCGGCCGGAGAAGTTGGATACGTCACCTCGGCCTCGCCAGGATTGGCGAAATCTTACATCCTGCTCAGTTTGGTAATTTTAACATGGCCCGCCGCAGGACACCGACTTGCTCGATCAGCTGTTCCCGCTGTACATGCGGATAAATGTGCAGCCGACGCGCACTTTCTCATTCTTGTTGCCTTAACACATTTTCGTTCGGCTAAGGCGCTAGCTCTGCTCGCTCTTTTCAGTCCAGAGAGCAAGCGAACATAAAATCAAGCTTTGCATTTTATCGCGAGCATGCACTACGAATCTGTGGTGAACCTTTCCCGCTACTATTGCGTTCGATCTTGCATTCAAGATTTGCGCAACGTGACTGCTGCTTCGCTTAGCTGTAGTTATTGCAGTAGTTGGCGCATTGTTTCTCTCGTAGAGAACAAAACGATAAATAAAAAACCGAAAGATCTGCTTACTACAACAAAAGCACATTTGCGCACCATGTATGACTTGTGCTGCGTGGCCTGATCCTGACTGACTACTCCCCGCTGTCTACAAACATGTCGCTTATGGCTGCTGCGTAAACTAATGAAATAAAACAAATGTTTCTGTGTAAATTAATTTCAACTAAGCTACTGCATTATGAATGTAATTAATTTTCCATGTTATTCTATAATTTACGTATCCTGCAGTTTAAGTGGCCAAAACTGTGTTCGCCTCTGAACTGCCAATTTCCTTCAGACACTGATAAGAGATACAATTGCTTTGATAATTAGACATTTTCAAATGAGCGCCTACTAACTTGCACTGGTTACACGGTCAGCGTGTCCAAGTCGCAAGGAAGGCGTACCGCAATGCCACCCCATGGTTATTTTACACGCTGGCGCGTACATGTTGTGCTTACTTATAACGATTTACCGACGTTACCTGGGAGTACCTGAAGCTTCAATGTATTGATTTTCGCTGATTACCATACTTGGTAGTTCCACGTTGTGCGCCGCACGTATCCGATATAACAGCTTTAATGAAGGAAAGCTTGAATACAACAGCGACATTTGCATCATAAACTGCATTACCACGCCGGCTATCACATAAAACTGCATGTTGCAGCACGCATACGCTGAACGTTATCACGATGGCAATAACAACCTCAACTCAAACGTCCTGAAGTTCGCTGTAGTGCGTTACTGCAAACATAGTACAAGCAACAGGATTGCGTTCTCTTCACACAAACAATAAACCGACCCTCGCCTGAAAAAAAGAATGAGAACTTTCTCGAGCAAGGTATTGAGAACACAACAATTGCGGTTGTCGTAGCTTATGATAAGATTCACAATCCATGTGCCTCTTCGGCGCCGCAAAACTGCAAAACGCAGCATAATTCCACTGCCGTGCGGATTTCGTTGATGGTGGCGCGCACCCGATCGAAGTGCCAAGGCTACGGACGGAGCGTCTGCTCCGACGCTGCGACCTCCGTACTAGGTTTCCGGCGCTCGCTGCAAAGTGTCGCATGAATTGCTGGTGTCGCGAATACCTTAAAATCTGTTATCATTTAAAACTGAACGGGGCATTAACTGACAAATCAAGCTTGAAAATGTTAGTTGCTCGCAAAAATAAGCTGTAATATAGTAATTTGGGGGACAGAAACTGTTTTACAGAAGATTACTGTGTGAAGAAAATTGTGGCAACACTGTCTCGTATACCTAAAAATACGTCAACCATTACAACTGAATGGGGCGTTAAACTAACTAATGAAGCTTCTAAATGTTAGCCTCTCGCAAAAATATGCTGTAATGTAGTAATTGTGGGGACGGAAACTGTTTTACAGAAGATTACTGTTTGACAGCAAGTTGTGGCAACGCTCTTGCATATTCGCAATTTAAATGAACTGCAGGGGCGCTGCGAAAACTGGCCGTGTCTGGCTACACTGTGCAACATGGCGGCTACACCGAGGTCCCCGCGTTACAGTGTACTTACGGTGTACTAAAATAGGGGCAGTGTGCTCACTGCCATATCCCTGCGCCGCGTCGCCGCGGCGCACTCAGTGTCGACTGCTCCGGCGCCCGCCAGAGGCGCTGCCGCCAGTTTCTCCTGAAAACTTCCCTCGCTTGGTATGGAGTACGTTCTGTCGGATCGCGACGTTGACCGTTCTCCCTCAAGGCCTGCAGAAGATAGCGCCAACCTTTCCTTTCTGAAAACTAACCACTTAATATCGACTTTGTCGGCTCTCGACTGCAAGTCCCGCCAGCGTTTTCAGCAGTATCCTCTCTGCTTGACGCTTTACTCAATGTGCACTCTTAGTGAGTGAGAATGGCCATCCGCCGTCGAAAATACTGCTTTGAACCCGAGTGCAGATCTGCCTACAGTCGTGTGAAAGATGCACCAAAGGCGTCTTTGCTCAGCGTTCCACGTGATGAAGAACGGCGAAAGGAATGGGAGAGGAACCTCAACCGCGCAGATAAGACACTGGAGGAATCTTGCAAGTCTGTGATTTACACTTCGAACCGCGATTCATAATTAGGGACCTGTGCACCTTATAAATATAGAATGCAAAGAGGTGTGAATTCCTCGTGACAATTGCCACTGCTATCAGAAAACGCTGTTCCCACGATTCTTCCGAATTTACCACAGTACGTGACGAAGACGACACCGAAGCCCGCAGGAACAAAAGGAAATGGTGTGAAAGGGACGAAGCCACCGCGAAGAAAAGCCGAAGCGCACTAGACAGTAGCTATTCGGAATTTTCACCGGCTGCTCCCGTAGCTTCCGGGATCATTCTTTACTTCGTTGTAAATAAACATTGTTAATTATTGCAGAAATGTACACCCGTGAGCAAAAGTATCCGAACCAGGGATTGCGCGATAAAGCTGATTTTTTTCAACTGCCTGCGAATGCAACTTGAAATTGAGGACTGCAGTCCAATCTTAGCATTGCGAGCATTAACGTGTACTGGTCAATTCCACTTTATGCATGTTAATTACGAAGAAATTGAGTTTTTTCGGCGACCCTGTGGTCTGTATACTTTTTCTCACCGGTGTACCTGGTAATTTCATCCTTTCGATTTCATGTCGCATTAATGTTACGAAAGATGTAATACATAAATAACCAGCTAACCAGCTTAAATTGTGCAGCAGTGATACCTAAATATTTAATTTCGTGAATAGATGGGGCAACGTGAAAATGTCTAAGGCGCTGCACGCTTTACCTGCGAAAAAAAAAAAAAAACTCGAAGTGGTGGTTAAATTCGGCGCGGTGGTGCTGGAAACGCGGATGCACGGTCGTTGTGGTGAAACCACACTGACCATTTTATCGATCAGCTGCAGAAAAAACTCAAGTGCCTCTTGCTATCGTGACTGCAGCGGCCGTATCAAGCCTTTAAAGAACAGCATGAATAGCAAGGCTAGTTCATCCGTGCCTCCGGCTAAAAAAAAATCGCCAACCCTCTGTAGATCAGCCGCAACAATAGTAATTTATTTCACTGCGAAGGTGCACCAAAAGAACTTTCGTGTGCTGCACGTCGTGCATTTTACTTTTATACGGTGAAAACAGCAACACGCGATAGCTGTTTTACCGTGACAAGTAGGAAAGTTTCAGGTGACGCTGCGAACCGCGCCACTGTCGGCGGCGACATGAAGTGCGTCAAGCTCTGCCGCGGTGTAAGCGCACTACAACTCTTCTAGTACACTGTAAGTGTACTAGAAGGGTACACTGTACCCGCGTCGCCGCAACCGTTCTGTTTGTAGGTTGATGATTTTCGTGCAGTGTGATGCCGGTTTGCACTGTTTTGTGGAAGGAAAGCGAATAGCTTACGCCTACCAAATCATTTTAGCCCATCTGAGAGAGCCAGAGTGGGTAATCAGGCTGAAGTGGTCGCACGGTGTGTGCAAACATCTGGCGTGACAGCGGACCTGCACGAGATTCTGATGAAAATCACAGATGTATTCTTGAACCCATTGGTCGTGGAACCGAAGTACTCGTGCACTGTTGGATGGTCGGAAAAGTACAAGCATGTTTCTGCTGAGTTGATTCACTGTTCAGGCGCGGATAGATAGTCCGGTACGTTTCGAGCGTGCGAGACAGCGGCCGGCAAAGTTGGATACGTCACCCCGGCCTCGCCAGGATTGGCGAAATCTTACATCCTGCTCAGTTTGGTACTTTTAACATGGCCCGCCGCAGGACACCGACTTGCTCGATCAGCTGTTCCCGCTGTACATGCGGATAAATGCGCAGCCGACGCGCACTTTCTCATTGTTGTTGCCTTAACACATTTTCGTTTGGCGAAGGCGCTAGCTCTGCACGCTCTTTTCAGTCCAGAGAGCAAGCGAACCTAAAATGAAGCTCTGCATTTTATCGCGAGCATGCACTACGCATCTGTGGCGAACCTTTCCCGCTACTATTGCATTCTTGCATTCAAGATTTGCGCAACATGACTGCTGCTTCGCTTAGCTGTAGTTATTGCAGTAGTTGGCGCATTGTTTCTGTCGTAGAGAACAAAACAATAAATAAGGAACCGAAAGATCTGCTTACTAAAATAACACATTTGCACACCATGTACATGTATGACTTGTGCTGCGCGGCCTAAAAATTATGTATCTGTTATCATTTAAAACTGAACGGGGCATTAACTGACAAATCAAGCTTGAAAATGTTAGTTGCTCGCAAAAATAAGCTGTAATACAGTAATTTGGGGGACAGAAACTGTTTTACAGAAGATTACTGTGTGAAAGAAAATTGTGGCAACACTGTTGCATATACCTAAAAATCTGTGAACCTTGAAAACTGAATGGGGCATTAAACTGACTAATGAAGCTTGAAAATGTTAATCTCTCACAAAAATATGCTGTAATGTAGTAATTTGGGGGACTGAAACGGTTTCACAGAATATTACAGTTTGACAGAGCTGTCAGCATGACACGGCTGACAGCACCGCAAACTCTTAAATTTATATTTGCTTGACAGATAATTTACTCTAGTAGTTTTCATGTTGCATATGCATGAAAATGTGAAACAAGAATTAGTGAAAAACAGTGTTTTTTACGTATATATCTTGTGTAGATTACCAAGATATCTGTGTACCTTACCTTGTGGAAATACACTATATACGTAAAAGAATGCTGTTTTCACCAGTTCTTGTTTACATTTTCATGCATGTAGGACATCAAAACTACTAGAATGCATTATCTGACAAACAAATATAAATTGAAGGGTTTGCGGTGCTGTCAGCCGTGTAATGCTGACAGCACTGCTGTACGGGCAGCTGATCTGTCTTGCACTATATATAGTGCCAACGCACCCTAAGCCAGAATGTTTAAAGTATTTCACGTGGTGGTTTGCCTGACTTGTCTTGCTGTTGTCCATAGCACAGCATATAGATGATAACTGCAAGTAAAAGTGCACAATACAAAGCTGCAAAGTGGTTCATAAGAACAATTTTTCATTTTGGCTATAACAGCAAGAGAAGCAGCATGCACGTCCAATGTGCAGAGGTTCTCGTATAAAGGTTCTCGCAGCAGGAAAGTAAATATATTCCCCAAATGTTCATTTCCTTAAACATATCATTTAAGCTTACACCACAGAGCCTTTGCTTCCAACTTACTGCTCTAAGTATCATGTCTCGGAAGCTGCGTGTGCTTTCAAGCTATTGCATAATAGCCAACATCAGCTGCTAAGAACAAACGCTAGTATGTAGGAATTGTTTGTGCAGAAGGAATATGTGGTGGTTGAATATGCACCCATGAATATGCATTGGTCCACCTTAAATAATAGTGAATGCCATAGACAAACCTGGTTATAGTGTCAAACCATGCATTTATTTACGGTCTGCTTACATCATCCTGGCAAATAAATGACACATATATAACAGTAACTTAAAAACTGATAACACACTTAAATATATTTTCTATTAAACATCAAAGTCTTCTATCGCATATTAAGACTCTACTAACAGCTACACCTACAACACAATATATTTTGCCTTCCCATGTAGGTCAGACTTCGAAATTTTTTGCTTTTTGTCGAGTTCCCTTATTTCAATGGCATAACACAATTTATACTTCTTAATAACAGCACAAATACTGTCCTCCACTTTGTAATGTACAACACAACACAGTAACACTGCGGTTGGATACTATCTCCTGCCAAGCATCCAGCCGGTCTTTTTGCCTAAGCTTGCAGACATGGCAGCAAGTGTGAAGTAGTCAACACAGCTCAAGGCGTAGAGTAACGGAAAGTCATCCAAGCACTGACAGCCAGCTATCACTTTTGCAGAGCACGGCCAGCAGCACAAGTGATGCACACATGCCTCCCTCGGTAGCTTCACTTGCATCCAGACCTCACCAGTTTCCAAGTCAATAATGCGGTAACCTGCAGAGACATCAATTACATCAAACTATACAGTGCCATCTGAAATACTGAAGTAAGCCATGTTTACTCTGAAAACAGGCTATAAAAATGCTTACAAACTTAAGCTTCGCAAAACTGTGAAACAAACAATAGTGACTTTACACAGGAGAATAATGCAAAACATCAAAAGCAAATTTCAGTAAAACCTAACCATTATAGCCATAAGTTTGGACACAAGAGCAAGGAAAGCACAATAAACAATACCCACAACTTCCTTTATTGCGCTAAGCAGTTAAGACGTTAGTATCAATATATTCCTTTAACATAAAGCTTCCTTGCAATGCCACGGCTGCTTGTTACATCCAGTTCAGTCTTGGAAGAAAACAAAAATTAACAAATGATGTGAATGCTCTACCACGGTACCAAAACCACATTTCATTCGTGATGAAAGGTCCAATGAGTGAGTGATAAATTTGACTTGTTGGTACTACATATTGGTGAATTGCAGCACAGATATTGACGACAGAAAAGACGAGACAATAGACGTGTGCTGACTTCCAACAAAAAGCTTTATTTTCAGCGACCCATGTTTATAGCCGTCACTCATCACATTGCACACGCGCAATTCACACCCTTAGGAAGGTCAACTCTGTCTGATAAGGGTACAGATGCTGACACACACAGAGCCAAGTCACGCAATCTTTTCAGCTTCAATAATTTCACGTGTTAGTTGATCACTGCTACTGCTGACCACAGTACACAGAGCAAACAATGGTTCACAGGCACACGAACTGCAACAACATGCAAGTCAACAGTCATACACGTTTTTCTTGACATTGTATGAGTGTTCTCTCAGCTGGTCATTGATACAGCGTCCTGTTTGACCTATGTACTGTTTACCACAAGAAAGAGGGGTACAGTAATTCATGTTGCTAACATAGGTGACGAACAGATTTTTGTGCTTTTTGTTACACTTGTGTGCTGTGCTGAAACATATCCTTTGATTACACAACTTTATAAGCTTCTGAGGTGCAAAGAAGACAACTTTAACTTTGGAACGATCTGCAGTTTCCACGATACTGTGAGACAGCTTATGAATGTATGGTATGACCGCCACTTTAAGTCTGTCAGATGGAGTGATCACATGGCAACCACTCGGTGCATGCGCTTTTCAGAGTAGAGGTCATGTGGTCACTGCATCTGACAGACATAAAATTGGCCATCATAACCTACATTCATAAGCTCTCACAATATCAAGAAAATTGCATATCATTCTAAAGTTGTGTAATCAAAGGCAATGTCACAGCACGCCACACATATGCAACAAAACACCAAATTCCGTTTGCCACCTGTGATAGCAACGTGGTTTATTGTATCCCTCTTGTGGTAAACAGTATATAGGTCAAATGGGACGCTGTATCAATCACCGGCTGAGAGAACACTCATACAATGTCAAGAAAATGTGCATGACGGTAGGCTTGAATGTCATTGCAGTTCGTGTGACTGTGAACCGTCGTTTCCTCGGTGTACTGTTTCCAGCAGAAGCGGTGATCAACTAACACTTAAAATAATTAAGGCTGAAAAGATTTCGCGACTTGGCTGTGTGTATCGGCACACCTTCTGTACACTTGTCAGACAGAGTTTACTTTCTTCCTAAGGGTGCGAATTGCGCATGTGCAATGCAGTGATTGACGGCTATAAACATGGGTCAGCAAAAATAAAGCTTCTTGTTAAAGAGTTGGCGCATGTCTCTCGTCTTGACTCTTCTGTCGTTGCCTACATCTGCACTGCAATTCACCGATAAACTTGTACGTGCATAGAAACTACTGGCTTGAAAGAATATATAGGGAAATAGCGTAAATAGCGGAGAAAGGGCGAAATCACAAAAATGGTCCATGTATGCCTCGTGTATGAAGTCCCAGACGGAGTGTGCTGGTCTGGGCTGGTTGGTACATCATTAGGACGGGAACAAACAGCGCTAGGATGGGACGAAAAGAGTACGACAGACAAGAAGTGAAGTGTCGTGTGGACTGTAGTGCCGAAGTAGACAGTAGACATGGACTTTAGTGTCGACTGTAGTGAAGGACTGTAGTGCCGCGTGGGCTGTTATGGGGTACAGTAAAAGCTCGTTAATTCGAATTTCGCGGGGACGCCCAATGAGTTCGAATTAAACCGAAATTCGAACTAACGAAATTCATTGAAAAAACAGCAGGAATTGAGACCGGGTTGTTGGAAAATCACTCAAAATATTTACTTGCGAAAATAATCCGCGATCACTGTTTCTCTTCTTTGAATGCGATCGCCATAGCCTTGTTTTCCAGAAAGCATCCTCTGCGTCTTCCTCGAAGCTGAAGAATAGACGCGCGACACGCATAGCCTCCATTAGTTCCAAAGCTGAGGGCCGTGTGGGTTCATCATCCTCTTCGTCATCCGCACCTACATCGACGACGGGCGCTTCTCCACCAGTCACCTGCGCGATGATATCATCGTCGGTGATTGTGCCGCAGACCGCTGCACAGCGATCTGCATCGACGTAGTCGTCGAAGGTCACGTCCTCCAGCGCATCCGGCAATCCGGCAGAAATGACCACGGCCTCGCGCTCGTCGGGCTCGCAAGCTGTGCCCTCATTGGTCACACAAAAGCCACTGTGGCGGAAGCAATTGGCAACAGTTGTTGCCGTGACCTGATCCCAGGCCCACACCAACATATGCAAGGCCGTGAGCAGCGTCACATCGTAGCGACACGGCACCGAACGACTTCGTAGCTCTGACGTACACGAGGCCTAGCGACTGAATGTGCGGTACACAAAGGACACGGAGACTACGCAGACATGTCCGGCACGAACCATCACACGATGCGAAGAGCGAGCGCAATGACGACAGAGACGCCGCTGCGCTCGCGCCATCTATCGTTAAGCCTTGAAAGCTTGCGGCGGCAGCATAAAATACCACCACGCAGCGGCACGCAGTTCGAATTATCGATAGAAGAGCCGATGCGCGCGTGAACTAACGAGTTGGTGAACCCATAGACGCCTATATATTGTGGCCGGACCATAACCATCAGTTCGAATTAACCCGAAAGTTCGAATTAATGAGGTGCGAATTAACGAGCTTTCACTGTATAAAATACCACCACGCAGCGGCGCGCAGTTCGAATTATCGATAGAGGAGCCGATGCGCGCGTGAACTAACGAGTTGGTGAACCCATAGACGCCTATATATTGTGGTCGGACCATAACCATCAGTTTGAATTAACCCGAAAGTTCGAATTAATGAGGTGCGAATTAACGAGCTTTCACTGTATTGTCCTTTTTTTTAAGTCCTAATGTTCTTCTTCAGATATGTCTAAACAATGTCTTTATAGCCTGCAAAACTCCCAAAATATGTTTTGTCATCAGTCAAGCGCCTGAGTGGCATGTCGAGCTGGTAACTGGTGTTGTAACACTTGCATCTTAGTTCGGCAAGTCCTCAGCTTTGTAGACTTCTATGATCTCGTTCTGTGGTTCCTCACTATAGCAGTACAAGATGTTATGGCGTAAGTTTTTTTTTAAAAGATGCCACTTGGCAAGCCCGTACTTTATCAGAGCATAGCTGGGGCGCGCCTTAGCAAAAAAGAACAGCAAAAGGCAGTCTTATACCGGCTACCTTCACAACAATACAATGAAAAATGACACATATATACAGTCAACTCTCAGTAACTTGACCTTGGTTAAATTGACTTTTTACTTTCGAACGCACTGCAATGTCCAAACACGAAACCACATATTGCTATGGAACAAAACACTTATTCGAATGCATAAGCATGTCGCTTTGGTGAATTCAGCCTCTACAGTGTCCCCTCAAGTGAGCTGCGGCAGCTAAGGTCTGAAAAACAAGAAATTCAAGAAACAGCTCAACTGCTTCCCTTGGTGTGAAGCTGTTTTACTTTGCCTTTGCTTAGCTTTCATTTTTTCAAAATATCCACAACCTAAATTTTCCTTACAGTTTAACACTGAGGCAGTGTTTAACATGTTGATGCATGTCGGTTGAGTTGTGCTTCAAGAGCAAGCAGGAAAACATTACAGACCACCTCGGGTGATCTAAAATACCTGCTTTTATTCTGCCGATGTTAATTTCATCTTTTGGATAATTGAACCAACTCTTGGGGTCCTGCGAACGTCAATTAGCAGAGCCGACTGTACCTATTACTGCGCATCAACACACTCAGTTGCACTGACAGTGCTACGTATACATTAACCAACCCTCAGAATGCTATCAGATCTTGGAGGCCACACTCAGCAGAGGCAGCTACATGCAACTGGCGTGTGTAGACCAGAAGTGCAAAGATGAAATACTTTTAATGGTCTTTTTGAGATTACATAATTGTGTATTTTTCATTTGTTCACCTCAAGAAAAGCAATTGTAGTCAGAAGAGTGGAATTTTATACCCGCTGGTGATGCATATTTGAGTGTGGTGAAGCGCGAAAGACGGGACAGAGTGAGGCGAGACGGACGGGACAAGCGTTACTGTCAACTGTGAACGTTTTTTGGAAAAAATTTCCTGCAGCAAGAGCATTACATCAGGTCGGTTTCCCACATATGCTCCTTCATGCCGTTGCAGAAACCCTGCTTAAACAGCTGAGCAAAGATCCATCGGTAAACATTGTAGGTACCACGCAGAAGAGGTGTTTATTCGCGGTTGTGCCATATGTGCACAAGGTTTCGCACAACTTAAGGAAAGTTGCAGGGAAGTATGGAGTGGATCTTGTGTTCTCTGCGTCATGCAAGTTGGCACAACTGTGCAAACGCATTACGGGTAGTCAGGAAAGGATTTGTTGTACATCAAAACACTTGCATAAGTGTGATCGATGCGCCACTGTGGTCATGTTTACTTGGGACAGACCGGCCAGTGCCTGAACGACCGGCTACGACTACGCTACAGGTGTTGCATATCGGGAGAAAGGTTGAATATTGCCCTACACTGTAAAAGATGTCATTGCTATCCGCGGATGACGAATACGGATGTTCTGGCTGTGGAAAAACCAAATTAGAATGCGAGCTTTTGGAAGCGGTGTTAATCGAAAATTCTGGACCTGATAAGTAGGTCAGCGCCACTTCGCAGGCACTTTTAAACAAAGACATGCAACTCATGAGTAGGCACAAATAAGCTGGTTTGTTAATTCTGCTTTTGTTACTTTTTAAAGACGAGTGTTTCTTGGGCTACCTAAACGCGAAAATCTTTGTCACTCGATTCAACCGCTCGGCCAAAACCGAGCATGAGAAGATGATTTTTTCTCCTCAGGGGCACCACATTTCCAAAGATATGCATCAAATGCATCTGAAAAGTTAAACATTTCGGTGCAATACATGTATTGTTACAAACATTACAAAAACAAACTTAAAAATGTGAATGATACTTACTACCCATATTTTCCAATTTATCGGGGCTTAATGTCGGCTTCTCAGCAGCATTGCCGTCCTTCAAGCACCGACAAGGAGCCCCTGTGACGCTCCTACGGCGAGCGCCAGGGCTCCTCACATCAGTTATGCCAGTTCTTTGCAGAACAGGGAGTCCCGGCCATGGCACTGGAGCAGGCCCGTTATCGTTGCCAACGTATACAACATTTCCTAGGTGTACCTGCAATAAAAGGTGGCAGAAACACATTAAGACTGCTTACGTGTGGGAACATGAAAGCACCTTTAGTCAACCAAATGGCTGCAATGTGACGTGCACAGTGTGACACGCACTAGGCACACCTTAAGTCAGCCAGAACCAAAGAGCTACCGTGCCATAAGGGAAGCGTGCTCCTTTCACACTCCAGGTTCTATTCCCACCCAGTCTGCACAACTTTCTTATTAAAGCAATTAATTTGCTTTGTTTACATGTACCTACCTAAATTTGACATCACTCCAAGCGTTTTGATGTGCTTTTATTGATTGTGCAATAGGCCATCGGTTTTATGTCAATAAGTGCTGGTAGCAAAAAGAAGTGTCTAACCGTGCGATAAATGTAACCGGAAATGGCAGGTACGTCCAGTGGCATTATTGTAGGGGCTTCACACATAATTATATAGCTTACCCTGTTTCAAATTTATATTAAAGAGCAGTTTCCGTGAGCCCAAATAGAGTCTTTCAGCTTTTTGCAGTGCAGAAACAGGTAGTTTGTGCCAGCCAACCAGATGAGGAGCTCTCCTAGTAACTGTCTGTAATCACCTTCTCAGCAATTAGTGATAGCCAAAATACAGCTTGTATCTCTACAACTGACACATGTCCCTTTTCCTTAAATGTGGTATTCGTCACTGATTTTGATGGTCAATTGGTTGCCATAGATGAACAATCAAAATCTGGTGCGCAGCACCAGTTGTGTCAGTGCATCGTCAAGTGGCAGGAACATATTTCTCCCTTGAGTGAATTATGGTGCTCTCCTGGGCACATGTTGAGGCACCAGCCAGTCTGCCCCATGTACATTTGACCGAATATATACATGAACAAAGGAACAGACTATGCTATCCCTGACGAACACAAGACAAATTTGGTTGCATCTTTAACTCAGCAAGCCTCAATTCTCAGGTGGACTGCTATGCACGCACATTTCCAGCGAAAAATAAAGTAGGCAGGATATGCACGACAGTCCACAAGGCAATTGAGAAAGGCGAGCAGGCAAGGGAGGTTTGCTTGGTTAAAGATACCATCAAAATTGTCTAGTGTGTATGAGAGGCAGGGTACTGTATTCCTTTCACACCTGGTCAAATGTACACAAAGCAGACTGGCCGGTAACTAAATGTGCCAAATAAATTCCCATATTTCACTCAAAAGACCAGCATGCTCGTCCAGTTTGGCCGCATTACCGCGATAGGACTTCAGGCTGGATTAAGATCATCTGTTTTCACCTACGGTGAAAAATTGACACGAGAGTTCAGTGAGGCATACACACATAAACAAGACATGCGAGTCAGACCCCATGATCAATTCATGAAATAAAAGGCGTCCTTTCTAGATGACAAGTGATGGAAGTTAGTCTGCGCATATTTACTTTCCTTTTTACACAAATACCATTTATTGTGATTTTATGCCTTTATATTACAACTGACGCCTTCCATCTGAAAGAAATTGTGCACAACATAAGCACACATCCAGTGTTGCTATTTTTAATCCTTCCATCAAAATAAATGGTCAGTTAGCAGCAGTCATGTTGTATGGTACCCTTTTCCTCCCCATGAAAATTCTATCCTGAAAAGTTACATGAACTGACCGGCAAACTCATAAGAACATTACAAATTTCACCTAGCAAACACGGCTGGTTCTCAGAAATGCACAAATACGGTGATAGGTATCTGTTGGCATACTGTAGCAATAGTAAGTGCCAGTTAGCTTCGACAGTAGACAGTTTTAGTATAGCATATGGAAATATTAGCGTACGCCTATACGCTATAGTACAGCGTACGCTAAACAGCACACGTTTATTACAGTTTTAGTTGGCCTGCGAGATCTTCCGATCTCAGAGGCTATATGCCATCGTCACACCTATCTCTCGACTTCACTGACAGGTGGCGCTGACATATCTCGAAGGTTTCCTTCGTTAGGCTTCGTGTTATTCGAAACGAGAAGCGATCTCGAAAACTCCACAAGGTTAACCATATTACACTGTTGTCAAAGCGGCCTGAGGGTAAGCGAAAGCTGTTTACGCAGTCATTTGCTACAAACGAAGCGAATTCTGCAAAAGCCACACCAAATTCAATTTGAAGCGGGCAGCGGGGACCGCCGTCATGTTTAACATAAACTAAGCAAACCATGCACAGACGGTAATGCTAAATCTGAGAAATAGCGTGCATACGCTATCGGTCGGATAGCGCTCTGCACATGCGCAGTGATGACCTGCTATTTTATAGCGTACGCTAAACTAAAACTGTCTACTGCTGCAATACTTCAGCTGTCAGGCATCTACAGTGCTTAAGACACCACAGAAGTGTAAGTGCACAACAAAAACAAGTGGCGCATCAACCATAAATTTGACTTGAGAGTATTGACAACATAAGCTGTTTCGTGTAGCTAAAACACTCCAATATGTGGAAAGTATATGCACAAGTATACATACCTATAGATATTTGCCTACCTAACTTAAAGCTATAAGAGTTGCAGTGCAGATGATGCTTGTTCTAGACACTGATATTTTGACAAAAATACTCTTAGAATTAGATATAATGCTTTCAATTCATCCACCCAGTAAACAAAGTCTTACACCTATCATTATAATTTGGACTTGCAGGTTGAACATATTCTGTACTGAGCAGCGCCAAGCAGAATGAAGACCGACTGCCCACTGTGCTGACCAAATACACAGGATGAAACAGAAAATATGGAAAGGGCCCCCAAAGTATTAGAAATACTTCTTGGCAGCTGTAGAATTACGGCTTGTTGGTTGATTGTCACTATTAAAATTACACTAAAGCCAATCAAAATGTTCTGTAAGGTGTAGTTGAAATCAAATTTATTTGACGAGAAACATTGCAATAACCAGCAAACATGGCAAGAGCAAGCAGACATGTGCGAAATAGTGTGCTTTTTTAATAATAGAGCATCAATACAATGAACTGCCTACCAGTTAGCTATGTGTTCTATGCTGTGTTGACTTGAAAAAAAAAAGAAAAATAATGTAACTGGACACAGACTCGCAATTGCTACAATGCCTACTTGCATGAATGGGGATAGCTTGAAAAGAATATAAAAAAATGGGAGAGAAAAAAGCAAGCTTACTAGAAAACACTTCAGAACTGTAGTAACTGCAGCACAGTGAATATTGGCCTTAATGTATCATTTCAAGAAGTTTAAGCTCATCAAATGTGTATTTGCCAGTGGCAGTTATTCTTGGAACAAGACAGAAATAATCGTGAATATGAATGTTAAACAATGGTAAGCACACTGTGTGCTTACACCTATGACATCTTCGGCCCATTACACTTTGAATTCTTATATGCGCAGAAGCTGCACAAGAGTGTAGTGTAAACACAAAAAATTTCGAAATAAAACCCTACAGCATAGGAAACAGTTTCAAAACAAGAAAACCAAAATGAAAAGTGATAAATAGAGTGTGTACTAAGCAAAATTAAAATGTAACTTGCAGCCAAGCGATTGATGCAAGAAAAAATACTTAACATCAGGACATGTTAGGTCTACTTTTATATAGAACACAATAAGGTGTGCATAACAGCTATGAACACAAATAAACAGCAAGTTGCATAAATATTTGGCCTATTTAGTAAGCTGTGTTGGCTAATGTCGATTAACTTATCCACGAATGATAGCGCGATGCTACTTTTTGGAACACGTACAATACATACATACCTGACCCTACCATCCAGATTACACGTTGCACTACGGCAGGCATAGCCAAGGGGTCTGGTGGCTCCTCCGTTATGTGGGCACTGTTATGGGTCACAGCCTCGCCACTATAAAATAAGTTCTGTGTTAACTTATAGCAGTGACACATAGCTTTATAAAGCTGTCAAATTGTCTACACATGCATGGAGCATCTAAATAGTCACAAAAACAACGTTTGCATTATTGCAGGGTGGCAACAGAGCACAAAGTAGAAGTCACTGATCAATGTCTTGATAATGGGGACCCTTTCATCACAGTAAAATATTGACACGCAGCAGCACATAGCAAAGAAATGTTTGTTTACAAAACAATTCATTTTTTTCGTGACTCAGTTTAACTTTCAACTGTCACATTTAGTTACGTATAAGGTATGTCAAAACATCTTGTCTTAAAAAGTAAGTTGGACTAGTAGCAAGCTGTGATTGCTTAATTTTTTTTCTCTAAAACTGTCGTAAACCGAAAACTTCGTAAGCAGATATTATTTACAACGCCGAGGCAAGGAAACATGGCAAGGAAACAAGTTTCCTTGGACAAGTAGATATGAAACAAGTTTCCTTGCCATGTAAGCAAGGAAACGTCATTGCAATCAGAATCGGTGAAGAGGCAAATGAGTCGTTATTTTGCAATTTCAGCAGAGAAGCGGGAGCTCACGCGCAGCCCGCACATGATGAACAGGATTATTTTCGAACGTTATATTTCTCATCGGAAGAAAACGCTTATCAAGATTTTCAATTTCGCATCGAAGCAATAAACTTGCGTAACTAAGTGCTGACAACCAGCGTTGAGCAAGCATCAGTACAGGTATCACTGTTGTCGCGGGACTTCTATTTCATACGCTCGCGCACGCTATGCACACACGAGAAGCTCACACAACACGCGTGTAGTTAGCCAGCACGATTTGAATGGTACGACGCGGTCGCAAAGCGCTCTCCAAGTTGCCGGTGCTGCGTCGACGATGTTACTCCCCGCATACATGCCGCTGCGTAGTGGACGTGCTGAGGCGCGCTAACACACATTATTTCTTTGCGACGTCCACCCAACTTTCCACGCGAACAAAAGGGTCGCACTCCACGGCATAAAATCGTTGGGCCACATTTGCCTGGCGCGCCACGTATACGGCGAGTTTGCAGCATGACACAAGGTATCTTCAGGCACTTCTGTGCACGCTAACTGCGACCCACTTCATAACAGCAAACACAAAAACACACGATCAAGCAAATGTGACGCGCGTAGCACCCCGCACATACGACCGCCATCACAGAACACGGAGGAAAAACAATAGCGCCACCTGCATACTTGTGAGAATGTTGTGGCCTCTGTGATGACAAAAATATTAACCTCACATACTGAAATTTTGTGCCGGGTTACACACAACTACCTATAGATGTTGCAAGGCAAAATATCCGTAGAACAATCTGTATTTTACACTGTAGTTTGGCGTAGAAAGAAATTTTATAACATATTTTACATTTGAATTGCTTCCGCCGTCTGCAGCCAGCATAAGCATGGCCTTAGAGATTAGCTTACGTTATTCTTATCAAGCCGTCGCTGTGGCGTGATTTGAAGGTTTGGGCTGTCTCGAAGCTGTCTCGAAGCCAATCCATGGCGTTTAGCAATGCTTAAAATCCCTACATAAGAAAAGTACCGCCATCCTTTGACAAACGCCGCTTCTGTCTCTCCTCTATCTCCGATTGGACGATGATAGCGCGCGTCACTTCTTTATATTTTCTTTTTTTCTGCCTCAGAGCCATGTTGAAAGTCCTCTGCGCGGCCGCAGTCGCCGCTGGCGGCGGCGGCGGCGGTGCGCGCCCGGCTTGAAAGCTTCAACGTGAACTTTCTAGGTGCGCCACCGTCGATTTGGCTTTCGCAAGCAAAAAGTAAAGAAAAAAGCAAGCGCTTTAGGAGAGGAGGCGGTGAAGGAAAGAGTAGATGGCGGTACTTTTCTTATATAGGGATTTTAGCGATGCTGCCTACTTTTCCTACGCCGTCACTTAGTTCTAAATAACTTTCTGTTGTCGTCAACATGAATTGTAGCCTCAGGAATTGTTGACACGATATCGGAGGTACAGATGTGCAGTGTTCGATGTTTCCGTGCGCGTTGTGACTGTTTCAGTCGGAAAGGATCAAATTCACGAGGGTTGATAGCTCCTGTGGCGCAGGTTACACCCGTATCGTCCGCATTTCCTTTCGTGTCGGTGTGTTGAATGTGCGCGGGTTTTGCTCCTGTCGTCCGTACCTTCTGTGTTTATCGTGCGGCTCGCGAAGATTCCTCCTAAAAAAACATGTCTGCAGCGTGCATGTGTCCTGTGTGGTGTGTGAAACAAATGTGCGCTGGTGTACGATGTGTTTGCAGCCGTATTGGTGGCTTATAGTCCTTTGCTCTAGTGCCGTTTCTATGATGTAAACCATACGTGAACTGAAAAAATGCACTGTTCTTCATATGGACAAGTAGATATGATCTGTGTGTATCCACTATGCAGTGTGGATGTGTTCGTCATTTTTATGCAGCTCGTATCATGGGGCTTGTGCCTATCCATGATGGCCCTTGCCTAATGTTTCCACTTTTAGGGGCATGTGGCGTTCAAGCAGACAAAAAGTCTTGTGCATTAGGTGTGGAAGAAGGGAATACTCTTATGTGTAACTTTGTCTCCTATAGGTGAACCGTTGCAACAATTAGGATTTTTTCCATGTGAATGCTTCTGCCATTTGATATAATTTGTAGCAGATCTTATCCGTGGAGAAGCATAATAAACATAATTTAACATGATGTTCCTTAGAAGATATTAATTACTGCATAACAACTATACAGCTCCATACCTCATTGTATGATAAAGATGAATGTTCAGTTGAAAATGAAAATATCCTATAGTTGCATGAATGTATACATGCGAAATGCTACAGCAGCCTGGCATCATATTAATGTCAATATTGGTGACATCCGGCAACGTTCGTTTTGTAACGTTGCTACATTGATACCATTTACACGTTAAATTGATGTTTACATGCAACGTTGACACAACGTGGGTGTCGGGAAGTTGCTGTGGCATTTATTTGTGACATCACTTCAACGTACACATGGCAACGTGCATCTAACGTTGAGGCTGGCTGTTTAACGTTGCCTGACATTTGTTACAATCAGGCAACGTTTACGCTACGTTCTGTGTTGCTTGGGGAACGTTATCGCGATGGCAGTAACAACCTCAACGCAAACTTCCTGAAGTTCGCTGTAGTGCGTTACTACAAATATAGTTCAAGCAACAGGATTGCGTTCTCTTCAACCAAACAATAAACCGACCCTCGCCCGAAAAAAAACGAGAACTTTCTCGAGCAAGATATTGAGAACACAACAATTGCTGTTGTCGTAGCTTATGATAAAATTCGCAATCCATGTGGCTCTTCGACGCCGCAAAACTGCAAAACGCAGCATAATTCTACGGCTGTGGGGAGTTTCGTAGATGGTGGCGCACACCCGATGGCAGTGCGAAGGCTACGGACGGAGCGTCTGCTCCGACGCTCCGACCTCCGTACTAGGTTTCCGGCTCTCGCCGCTAAGTGTCGCATGAATTGCTGGAGTCGCGGATACCTTAAATTCTGTTAACATTTCAAACTGAATGGGGCATTAAACTGACTAATGAAGCTTGAAAATGTTAGTCACTCGCAAAAATAAGCTGTAATGTAGTAATTTGGGGGAAGGAAACAGTTTCACAGAATATTACAGTTTGACAGAGAATTGTGGCAACTCTTTTGAGTATACCTAAAAATCAATCAACCATTAAAACTGAATGGGGCCTTAAACTGACTAATGAAGCTTGAAAATGTTAGTTTCCCGCAAAAATAAGCTGTAATATAGTAATTTGGGGGACGGAAACTGTTTTACAGAAGATTACTGTTTTACTGATTGCATATTCGCAACTGAAATGAACTGCAAGGGGCGCTGCGAAAACTGGCCGCGTCTGGCTACACTGTGCAACATGGCGGCTACACCGAGGTCCCCGCTACGGTGGCTATCTCCGCGTCGCCGCAACCGCTGTGTTTGATGTACAGTACACTGTAGTTTGATGATTTTCGTTCAGTGTGATGCCTGTTTGCGCTGTTTTGTGGAAGGAAAGCGAGTAGCTTACGCCTACCAAATCATTTTAGCCCATCTGAGAGAGCCACAGTGGGTAATGAGGCTGAAGTGGTCGCACGGTGTGTGCAAACATCTGGCGTGACAGCGGACCCGCACGAGATTCTGATGAAAATCGCAGATGTATTCTTGAACCCATTGGTGGTGGAACCGAAGTACTCGTGCACGGTCGGATGGTCGGAAAAGTACAATCATGTTTCTGCTGCTTTGATTCACTGTTCAGGCGCGGATTGATAGTCCGGTACGTTTCGAGCGTGTGAGACAGCGGCTGGCGAAATTGGATACGTCACGCTGGCCTCGCCAGGATTGGCGAAATCTTACATCTGCTCAGTTTGGTACTTTTAACATGGCCCGCCGCAGCGCACCGACTTGCTCCATCAGCTGTTCCCGCTGTACATGCGGATAAATGCGCAGCCGACGCGCACTTTCTCATTGTTGTTGCCTTAACACATTTTCGTTCGGCTAAGGCGCTAGCTCTGCACGCTCTTTTCAGTCCAGAGAGCAAGCGAACCTAAAATCAAGCTTTGCATTTGATCGCGAGCATGCACTACGAATCTGTGGCGAACCTTTCCCGCTGCTATTGCGTTCGATCTTGCATTCAAGATTTGCGCAACGTGACTGCTGCTTCGCTTAGCTGTAGTTATTGCAGTAGTTGGCGCATTGTTTCTCTCGTAGAGAACAAAACGATAAATAAAAAACCGAAAGATCTGCTTACTACAATAAAAACACATTTGCACACCATGTACATGTATGACTTGTGCTGCGTGGCCTTATCCTGACTGATTACTCCCCGCTGTCTACAAACATGTCGCTTATGGCTGCTGTGTAAACTAATGAAATAAAACAAATGTTTCTGTGTAAATTAATTTCAACTAAGCTACTGCATTATGAATGTAACTAATTTTCCATGTTATTCTATAATTTACGTATCCTGCAGTTTAAGTGGGCAAAATTGTGTTCGCCTCTGAACTGCCAATAATTTTCAGACACTGATAAGAGATACAATTGCTTTGATAATTACACATTTTCAAATGAGCGCCTACTAACTTGCACTAGTTACACGAGTAGCGTGTCCAAGTCGCAAGGAAGGCGTACCGCGATGCCACCCCATGGTTATTTTACACGCTGGCGCGTACATACTGTGCTTACTTAGAACGATTTACCGACGCTACCTGGGAGTAACTGACACTCCAATGTATCGATTTTTGCTGATTACCATACTCGGTAGTTCCACGTTGCGCCCCGCACGTATCCGATATAACAGCTTTCATGAAGGAAAGCTTGAATACATCAGCGACATTTGCATCATAAACTGCATTACCACGCCGGCTATCACATGAAACTGCATGTTGCAGCACACATATGCTGAACGTTATCACGATGGCATTAACAACCTCAACGCAAACTTCCTGAATTTCGCTGTAGTGCGTTACTGCAAACGTAGTACAAGCAACAGGATTGCGTTCTCTTCACACAAGCAATAAACCGACCCTCGCCTGAAAAAAAGAGAACTTTCTCGAGCAAGGTATCGAGAACACAACTGCGGTTGTCGTAGCTTATGATAAGATTCGCAATCTATGTGGCTCTTCGGCGCCGCAAAACTGCAAAACGCAGCACAATTCCACGGCCGTGCGGAGTTGATGGTGGCGCGCACCCGATCGCACTGCGAAGGCTACGGACGGAGCGTCTGCTCCGACGCTCCGACCTCCGTACTAGGTTTCCGGCGCTCGCCGCTAAGTTTCGCATGAATTGCTGGAGTCGCGAATACCTTAAAATCTGTTATCATTTAAAACCGAACGGGGCATTACCTGACAAATCAAGCTTGAAAATGTTAGTTGCTCGCAAAAATAAGCTGTAATATAGTAATTTTGGGGACAGAAACTGCTTTACAGAAGATTACTGTGTGACAGAAAATTGTGGCAACACTGTTGCGTATACCTAAAAATCTGTCAACCTTGAAAACTGAATGGGGCAATAAACCGACTAATAGCCCAGTCACACGGGCACTTTCAAAGTCTTTTGAATCAAAGATCCTTTACTTCAAGGGAGGACGTGCGCTGTCACACGGGCGCATCAAAGGAGGCCTAGTTGAAGGGAGCTTTGAGCCAAAGGAGTCCGCGTTTGTCCTTTGAAATGTCAAAGGAATACTTTTGAGCCCAGAGGGCGTCCGACAGAAGAAAACAAAATTCTTTAAAAATACGAAAGTTCAATTTCTGCCTGTTAAAACAAGTTTCAATATATTCTATAAGTTTATAAGCACTAAACACTTTCGTGACACCCGCAGTCTCAATGATGAATGCGCTGGTACAACAGCGCCGGCACGGATTGTCACAATCAGCAACACCGACGCAAAATGGGTCCTGGAGGGTTTACGGTAGCGCGATTAAAAAACACGGCGCTAACTTCCAACAGTGTTTGTTATCGAAGTTCAGTTCGTACTTTTAATCGCGCTGCCGTTAACCCTCCAAGATGCGTTACCAACAAGCCCACATTGCAACCCTCGTGAGCAAAATGGGTGCCATGTGCGATTTGGTTATCGGCTGCTACGCATCGAAGTGTCCTCGTGTGTGTGTGTGTGTTTCGTCACTTTTGCGTTTTAGAGTGGTTTCTGCCAAAAGCTTCAGCGGAGACCACCTGGTGACCGTGTAGCACTGATACATATCCCTTGAACTAATGTTCCTTTGAGAGCTCTATGCTCCTTAAAATCAAAGGACCTTCGGTATGCCCGTGTGACTGGGGTATAATGAAGCTTGAAAATGTTAGTCGCTCGCAAAAATATGCTGTAATGTAGTAATTTGGGGGACGGAAACTGTTTTACAGAAGATTACTGTTTGACAGCAAATTGTGGCAACGCTATTGCATATTGGCAACTGAAATGAACTGCAGGGGGCGCTGCGAAAACTGGCCGCGTCTGGCTACACTGTGCAACATGGCGGCTACACCGAGGTCCCTGCGTCGCCGCAACCGCTGTGTTTGATGTACAGTACACTGTAGTTTGATGATTTTCGTGCAGTGTGATGCTGGTTTGCGCTGTTTTGTGGAAGGAAAGCGAGTAGCTTACGCCTACCAAATCATTTTAGCCCATCTGAGAGAGCCACAGTGGGTAATGAGGCTGAAGTGGTCGCACGGTGTGTGCAAACATCTGGCGTGACAGCGGACCCGCACGAGATTCTGATGAAAATCGCAGATGTATTCTTGAACCCATTGGTGGTGGAACCGAAGTACTCGTGCACGGTCGGATGGTCGGAAAAGTACAATCATGTTTCTGCTGCTTTGATTCACCGTTCAGGCGCGGATAGATAGTCCGGTACGTTTCGAGCGTGCGAGACAGCGGCCGGCGAAGTTGGATACTTCACGCTGGCCTCGCCAGGATTTGCGAAATCTTACATCCTGCTCAGTTTGGTACTTTTAACATGGCCCGCTGCAGCGCACCGACTTGCTCGATCAGGTGTTGCCACTGTACATGCGGATAAATGCGCAGCCGGCGCGCACTTTCTCATTGTTGTTGCCTTAACACATTTTCGTTCGGCGAAGGCGCTAGCTCTGCACGCTCTTTTCAGTCTAGAGAGCAAGCGAACCTAAAATCAAGCTTTGCATTTTATCGCGAGCATGCACTACGAATCTGTGGCGAACCTTTCCCGCTACTATTGCGTTCGATCTTGCATTCAAGATTTGCGCAACGTGACTGCTGCTTCGCTTAGCTGTAGTTATTGCAGTAGTTGGCGCATTGTTTCTCTCGTAGAGAACAAAACGATAAATAAAAAAAACGAGAGATCTGCTTACTGCAATAAAAACACATTTGCGCACCATGTACATGTATGACTTGTGCTGCGTGGCCCGATCATGACTGATTACTCCCCGCTGTCTACAAACATGTCGCTTATGGCTGCTGTGTAAACTAATGAAATAAAACAAATGTTTCTGTGTAAATTAATTTCAACTAAGCTACTGCATTATGAATGTAATTAATTTTCCATGTCATTCTATAATTTACGTATCCTGCAGTTTAAGTGGCCAAAACTGTGTTCGTCTCTGAACTGCCAAATTCCTTCAGACACTGATAAGAGGTACAATTGCTTTGATAATTACACATTTTCAAATGAGCGCCTACTGACTTGCACTAGTTACACGGGTAGCGTGTCCAAGTCGCAAGGAAGGCGTACCGCTATGCCACCGCATGGTTATTTTGCACGCTGGCGCGTACATGTTCTGCTTACTTAGAACGATTTACCGACGTTACCTGGGAGTACCGGAAACTCCAATGTATCGATTTTCGCTGATTACCATACTCGGTAGTTCCACGTTGTGCGCCGCACGTATCCGATATAACAGCTTTAATGAAGGAAAGCTTGAATACAACAGCGACATTTGCATCATAAACTGCATTACCACGCCGGCTATCACATGAAACTGCATGTTGCAGCACGCATACGCTGAACGTTATCACGATGGCAATAACAACCTCAACTCAAACTTCCTGAAGTTCGCTGTAGTGCGTTACTGCAAACATAGTACAAGCAACAGGATTGCGTTCTCTTCACACAAACAATAAACCGACCCTCGCCTGAAAAAAAATGAGAACTTTCTCGAGCAAGGTATTGAGAACACAACAATTGCTGTTGTCGTAGCTTATGATAAGATTCGCAATCCACGTGGCTCTTCGGCGCCGCAAAACTGCAAAACGCAGCATAATTCCACGGCCGTGCGGAGTTTCGTTGATGGTGGCGCGCACCCGATCGCAGTGCGAAGGCTACGGAAGGAGCGTCAGCTCCGACCTCCGTACTAGGTTTCCGGCGCTCGCCGCTAAGTGTCGCATGAAATGCTGGAGTCGCGAATACCTTAAAGTCCGCTATCACTTAAAAGTGAACGGGGCATTAACTGACAAATCAAGCTGGAAAATGTTAGTTGCTCGCAAAAATAAGCTGTAATATAGTAATTTGGGGGACCGAAACTGTTTTACTGAAGATTACTGTGTGACAGAAAATTGTGGCAACACTGTTGCGTATACCTAAAAATCTGTCAGCCTTGAAAACTGAATGGGGCATTAAACTGACTAATGAAGCTTGAAAATGTTAGTCTCTCGCAAAAATATGCTGTAATGTAGTAATTTGGGGGACGGAAACGGTTTCACAGAATATTACAGTTTGACAGAGAATTGTGGCAACTCTGTTGCGTATACCTAAAAATCAATCAACCATTAAAACTGAATGGGGCCTTAAACTGACTAATGAAGCTTGAAAATGTTAATTTCTCGCAAAAATAAGCTGTAATATAGTAATTTGGGGAACGGAAACTGTTTTAGAGAAGATTAATGTTTGACAGAAAATTTTGGCCACACTGATGCGTATACCTAAAAGTCAGTCAAACATTAAAACTGAATGGGGCATTAAACTGACTAATGAAGCTTGAAAATCTTAGTTTCTCCCCAAAATAAGCTGTAATATGGTAATTTGGGGGACGGAAACTGTTTTACAGAAGATTACTGTTTGACAGCAAATTGTGGCAACGCTATTGCATATTCGCAACTGAAATGAACTGCAGGGGGCGCTGCGAAAACTGGCCGCTAGAGATGTGCGCCGAGACGTCGGCGCGCCGCCGCCGACTGTTCTCGTGACGCCGCCGCCGCCGACGCAAACTGATCGGCGCGCCGCCGCCACCGCCGTTTTTTCTCGGCGCGATCGGCGTGCCATTAGTGTAGGGATAAAAATTTCGTTTTAAAAGTAAATCCAGCTTCGTTTGAGTTTTGTGTTGTATTGTTCAATTCTTTTCCCGGTCTCAGGCATAGAATTATGCAAGTAGGGGAGCAATGAAGCAACACAAAACAAACAAAAGCAACCCTGCTCTCCGCGCGTCTGCGCATGCGTGTCGTCACCTGTCAGCGCAACGTGGGATGGTGGGATTCCCAAACTCTCCTTTCAAAAGCCCAATATGGAGCGACGAGAGGGAACAGCGGCCTCAGAACTTTGGAATGACGGCTTGACAGTCGTGGGTACTGTGGTTGCGGAAAAGATTGGCGATATGTCTGAAAAAAAAAAGCATCAACGCGAGAGACGCAACTTGTTGCCAGATAGCAATATCTGGCCCCGATGTGTTAAAGATGCCGGTTGGAAGTTTTCGCAATATTCCGTTGCATTCGAAGGTGAAGTCTAGTTTTGCTTGGAAACATTTTGGACACTTAACATACATCACTGGGGGAATTCAGAAGACAGTTGGAACGGACTACTACCGCAAGAGCTGCTTGAACAAGTCATTAAAGGAGGACGACTCAAAGCCTATCGAATCGTGAGTAGAGCGCCGTTGGTTCTTTATGGGACTAAATCTGTTGGTCGTAGCCGTTTCATCATTTCATTGTGAGAGTTTAAATATTCGCCTGTTCCCACTGCAGCTGCAAGGTAAAACGTTACGCGTGCAGAGTAAGCTCGTCGAACATGCAGAGACACTTGATGGATGTTCACAAACTGCAAGACGACTGCAAGAAAGGGGTAGCCGTGAAGGTCAAGGATTATTTCCTTGATAACTGCAGCCTTTGCAAATCTTGGCTCTGAACGAAATTGTTCGGTCTAATCATTGTTTTGTTCCCAGTTTGTTCGTTTCCTAAATAAAAATACTTCTACATGTCCACTGGGTGGTGCTGTTTCTTTGGAACATTCATATGAAAAATCAAATGCCACGACACCGATAGCTGCACTGAACTATAACACAGTTTCGACGTGCAGATTAAAAAAACTTTTTTTTTTCCTGAATTGTGCATCCGAGCAATGCCTCCATTACTACTAATCCGCACTTGGTTCAATCAACCTCGCTATGACGAGTTATCAAATTCAGCAAAATTTGTTTTGAACCACGTCATAACATATCTCAGCTGAAAAAAATATTCACCTGAAGCAAAAACAAAAAAAGTATATTGATTCATTTTTCATCCTGGAAAAAGTCCGTTATAAGAAAAGTTAACCAAAGGGTAACTAATATTCAGAACAAGTGATTTCACTTACTGTCCAGTCGGGAATGTGTGTTGTAGCATCTGGTGATTGGATGGCAGCTTAAGAGTTGAACGCAGCAATAGATGGCAATAGAAGAGGTCTGTTCTATATTTAAATTTAATTTTACATAAAACATTCAGGACAAATGGAAGCAAGATTAACATATCTAGAGAGTGTCACGTGCGCTGGTGCTGGCTTAGCAATTCTAGTCGAATTCACTGAATATTTGCTTAATGGAACAATATCTCATATAAACCGAGGCATAGCAAAAAAAGAAAACAATTGCGACTACGACGCAAAAAATAAGCAAGGTTCGGCATATTCGTGGGGGATGAAATGTACAAACACACTTTAGGCGCCTTCAGATATGTGCCGAATATTTTTCCAAATGTGTCGGCTAAAAAGCAAAAGATTATCGAAACGTTTTGTGTTTCTCTCACTTTCAACGCCTCTGTATTCGGTCCTCTCCACCCTTATTATGAAAAGCCCAGAATTTCAATCAGTTTAGCAATGAAGGATGTAGTGAAACAGCTCTTTTAATTTGTGGTTTCGGTTTCCACGCCGCCGGCGCCGCCGCCGCCGACAAAAAATGGCAGTGCGCCGCCGCCGATGAAATACCCGGCGCCGCGCCGACGACGCCGCCGCCGGTCGATACCGACACGGCGCACACCTCTACTGGCCGCGTCTGGATACACTGTGCAACATGGCCGCTACACCAAGGTCCCCGCGTCACCGCAACCGCTATGTTTGATGTACAGTACACTGCAGTTTGATGATTTTCGTGCAGTGTGATGCCGGTTTGCGCTGTTTTGTGGAAGGAAAGCGAGTAGCTTACGCCTTCCAAATCATTTTAGCCATCTGAGAGAGCCACAGTGGGTAATGAGGCTGAAGTGGTCGCACGGTGTGTGCAAACATCTGGCGTGACAGCGGACCCGCACGAGATTCTGATGAAAATCACAGATGTATTCTTGAACCCGTTGGCCGTGGAACCGAAGTATTCGTGCACTGTTGGATGGTCGGAAAAGTACAAGCATGTTTCTGCTGCTTTGATTCACTGTTCAGGCGCGGATCGACAGTCCGGTACGTTTCGAGCGCGCGAGACAGCGGCCGGCGAAGTTGGATACGTCACGCTGGCCTCGCCAGGATTGGCGAAATCTTACATCCTGCTCAGTTTGGTACTTTTAACATGGCCCGCCGCAGCGCACCGACTTGTTCGATCAGCTGTTGCCGCTGTACATGCGGATAAATGCGCAGCCGGCGCGCACTTTGTCATTGTTGTTGCCTTAACACATTTTCGTTCGGCGAAGGCGCTAGCTCTGCACGCTCTTTTCAGTCCAGAAAGCAAGCGAACCTAAAATAAAGCCTTGCATTTTATCGCGAGTATGCACTACGAATCTGTGGCGAACCTTTCCCGCTACTATTGCGTTCGATCTTGCATTCAAGTTTTGCGCAACGTGACTGCTGCTTCGCTTAGCTGTAGTTATTGCAGTAGTTGGCGCATTGTTTCTCTCGTAGAGAACAAAACGATAAATAAAATACCGAAAGATCTGCTTACTACAATATAAACACATTTGCACACCATGTACATGTATGACTTGTGCTGCGTGGCCTGATCCTGACTGATTACTCCCGGCTTTCTACAAACATGTCGCTTATGGCTGCTGTGCAAACTAATGAAATAAAATAAATGTTTCTGTGTAAATTAATTTCAACTAAGCTACTGCATTATGAATGTAATTAATTTTCCATGTCATTCTATAATTTACGTATCCTGCAGTTTAAGTGGCCAAAATTGTGTTCGCCTCTGAACTGCCAATAATTTTCAGACACTGATAAGAGATACAATTGCTTTGATAATTCGACATTTTCAAATGAGCGCCTACTAACTTGCACTAGTTACACGGGTAGCGTGTCCAAGTCGCAAAGAAGGCGTACCTCTATGCCACCCCATGGTTATTTTACACGCTGTCGCGTACATGTTGTGCTTACTTAGAACGATTTACCGACGTTATCTGCGAGTACCTGAAACTCCAATGTATCGATTTTCGCTGATTACCATAATCGGTAGTTCCACGTTGTGCGCCGCACGTATCCGATATAACAGCTTTAATGAAGGAAAGCTTGAATACAACCGCGACATTTGCATCATAAACTGCATTACCACGCCGGGTATCACATGAAACTGCATGTTGCAGCACGCATACGCTGAACGTTATCACGATGGCATTAACAACCTCAACGCAAACTTCCTGAAGTTCGCTGTAGTGCGTTACTGCAAACATAGTACAAGCAACAGGATTGCGTTCTCTTCACACAAACAATAAACCGACCCTCGCCTGAAAAAAAGAGAACTTTCTCGTGCAAGGTATTGAGAACACAACAATTGCGGTTGTCGTAGCTCATGATAAGATTCGCAATCCATGTAGCTCTTCGGCGCCGCAAAACTGCAAAACGCAGCATAATTCCACGGCCGTGCGGAGTTTCGTTGATGGTGGCGCGCACCCGATCGCAGTGCGAAGGCTACGGACGGAGCGGACGAAGGCTACGGAGCGTCTGCACCGACGCTCCGACCTTTGTACGAGGTTTCCGGCGCTCGCCAAAAGGTGTCGCATGAATTGCTCGAGTCGCGAATACCTTAAAATCTGTTAACATTTAAAACTGAACGGGGCATTAACTGACAAATCAACCTAAAATGTTAGTTGCTCGCAAAAATAAGCTGTAATATAGTAAGTTGGGGGACGGAAACGGTTCCACAGAATATTACTGTTTGACAGAAAATTGTGGCAACGCTGTTGTGTGTACCTAACAGTCTGTCAACCATTAAAACTGAATGGGGCATTAAACTGACTAATGAAGCTTGAAAATGTTAGTTTCTCGCAAAAACAAGCTGTAATGTAGTAATTTGGGGGACGGAAACGGTTTCACAGATTACAGTTTGACAGAGAATTGTGGCAACTCTGTTGCGTGTACCTGAAAATCAATCAACCATTAAAACTGAATGGGGCCTTAAACTGACTAATGAAGCTTGAAAATGTTAGTTTCTCGCAAAAATAAGCTGTCATAGTAATTTGGGGGACGGAAACTGTTTTACAGAAGATTACTGTTTGACAGAAAATTGTGCCAACACTGATGCGTATACCTAAAAGTCAGTCAGCCATTACAACTGAACGGGGCATTACCTGACAAATGAAGCTTGAAAATGTTAGTTGCTCGCAAATATACGCTGTAATATAGTAAGTCGTGGGACGGAAACGGTTTCACAGAATATTACTGCTTGACAGAAAATTGTACGAGGTTTCCGGCGCTCGCCGCTAGGTGTCGCATGAATTGCTGGAGTCGCGAATACCTTAAAATCTGTAAACATTTAAAACTGAACGGGGCAATAACTGACAAATCAAACTTGAAATTGTTAGTTGCTCGCAAAAATAAGCTGTAATATAGTAAGTTGGGGGACGGAAACAGTTCCACGGAATATACTGTTTGACAGAAAATTGTGGCAACGCTGTTGTGATATAGTTTCGTAGCCACAATTGTACAACACACAAAGGACACAATTGTATAGCACAACTACACAAAGAAGCTTGAAAATGTTAGTTCCTCGCAAAAATAAGCTGTACTATAGTAATTCGGGGGACGGAAACGGTTTCATAGATTATGACTGACAGAAAATTGTGCCAACGCTGTTGCATATATCAACAGCGAAGCTGTGTAAGCCAGCCGTAATTTGTGCGTGTGCCACGAAGTTATCATCATCAGCATTGACTCGAGCGTCATCTTCTTCCGCAGTTTAAGCCAGCCGTAACTTGTGCGTGTGCCACGAAGTTATAATCATCAGCATTGGCTCGAGCGTCGTCGTCTTTTTCGGCAGTTTAAGCCAGCCGTAATTTGTGCGTGTGCCAAGAATCTATCGTCATCAGCATTGGCTCAAGCGTCGTCGTCTTCTTCGGTAGTTTAAGCCAGCCGTAATTTGTGCGTGTGCCAAGAATTTATCGTCATCAGCATTGGCTCGAGCATCGTTGTCTTCTTCCGCATTTTAAGTCAGCCGTAATTTGTGCGTGTGGCACGAAGTTATCATCATCAGCATTGGATCGACCGACGTCGTCGTCTTCCGCAGTTCGAGTCAGCCAAAATTAATGCATGTGCCACGAAGTTATCATCATCAGCATTGGCTCGAGTGTCGTCGTCTTCTTCCGCAGTTTATGCCAGCTGTAATTTGTGCACGTGCCAAGAAGTTATCATCATCAGCATTGGCGCGAGTGTCGTCGTCTTCTACCGCAGTTTAGGCCAGCCGTAATTTCTGCGTGTGCCACGAAGTTATCAGCAGCATTGAAAAAATGTCAACGAGAATGTACGAGAAATAGTTGTATGCGATTATTGCTGTGTAGACTGTACGAGAACTCGTTCAGTCTGCGAGAACTCATTGACTCTACGAGAACTCGTTGAGGCTACGAGAACTCGTACACATGTGTACGAGGTCGCGTTCTTGTCACTGAACGAGATTCTCGTAGATTATGAACGAGTTTGTTTCTACGAGCTGAGTGCGTACAGATGATGAGCTTGTACGACCCGCGAGAGTATGCACCCTGAAAAAGATAGGCACCTCATATTCATATTTAGTATAATAATGCAAATACAATTCTTGTAAATACAAGTGTTCATGCACGAACACTTGTGCTGGCCTTACGGCAGTGTTGTGTTGCTGTAATGGCTTCTTCAGAAATCTACAGTAAACAGTTATGTTGAGGTGAAAAAAATGTCAGGTGAGGTAATAGTTTGTAGTTGTTAATAAACAAGTACACTTCACACAGGTTCTTCAGCACACCTATTCAAGCTTACATTAATAGTGAAGTCCTCCGATTTTGAGCAAGAGCACGTCGTACATCACGCAAGCATTGTTTATTGGACCTTGTAATGGTACTTCAATACACCCATTTTGTTGACAGAAGACCACTGGAATGTGTTGCTTGAGTGAAAGCTTGCAGCACACCTGAAAAAGTAAACAAACGCCAACAGTTTTTTTTCACACATGCAATAAGATAACACATAGGCAAAAGCAGTTTGGCTTACATTCACACAGGTACGAATGCTTCAGCATTCAGAACATGCGATACTGAACAAAATTTATTAAACATAAGAGGTTTCCTGCAATGCGTATGACTCCTAAGGAAATGTGCATTAGTGTGGTAGAATAACCTGTCACATTAGCAGATCACTGAAACAAGTGTTATCACAGTAAAAAAACCCACATTTGAGTGACAATATTTACTAGTACTGAAGCAACATAACATGCAAAAAATCTACTTTTAGAAAGCAACATAAATAGGTCGAGCTAATTTAATTACTTGAAAACTGCCATTCTGACAGCAAAGTAAAAATCGCGGTGGCATAGTGGCGCCGAATGGTGCAGGATAAAATCCCATGCACAACAGTCACATTTCAATGGCAGCAAAGTGCAAAAACACCCCCATAAGGTGCATTGGGCACATACCCTGGGTGTTCAAAATTAATCCAGTGTTCCCCACTACAGTGTCCCTCATAATCATGTTGTGCAGAAGGACTTGGTGTTAGGCAAGTTGGTGTTTGCTGAGCGAGATATTGTAGCGCAAAGGCACAAATACACTGAAGATACACAGACACATGTCACAGCCGCTACTAGCAACTTTATGTGAAGCACAGCGAGATACAGTATATGGTACTCTGCACAACGCGCAGGCGCACCAGCCACTTCGGGCAGACCACAGAGGGTGATTATCAGGGTTAACACTATCATTTTGACCATCTAAAGAAAGCAAGTTCCACATCATGAAAACAGCAGAGGTCAACTTTCACAGCACTACTTTTTTTCTTTTATGTAAAACGCTTCCACCAGCTAACGTGTGGTTTTATCTTTACTTCTGCCCAGGATCTTCCCATCATGAAATCTCGCACGACAAGGACAGGCTTTACAGTGTGCTGAAATATGTGCATTCAAGTCTTTTGTCCTGTTGTTAGCATGCTCCATCATTCGATCATTGATGCAGCGGCCAGTTTGTCCTCCATAGGACTTTCCACAAGACAGTGGGATTTCATAAACCCCTCTGGTAGCACATCGCCAGTAACGTGTGACGCGTTGTACTTGGAAGCCTACCTTAGATCTGCCCATTATGGGGGGACACAGTTGCGCCAGCCTATTGGAAACATAGAACACTACAAAAGTGGGCACACTGGCGAATGAGACGAGAGCTGGTGAGCGGTGTGGCCAAAGGCCACAAGTTGTACCGTATGTGCATAGGTTGAGCCACAATTTCAAGAAAGTGGCGAACAGGCATGGAGTGCCTGTAGTGTTCTCTGTTCCCAACTGACTGGCCCAACCGTGTCCCTGCATAATGGGCAGATCTAAGGTAAGCTGCCAAGTACAACACGTAACTCCTTACGGGTAATGCGGTCCTGGAAAGGTTTATGAAATCCCGTCTTGTGGAAGCTCCTATGTAGGACAAACTGGCCGCTGCATCAATGATCGAATGAGGGAGCATGCTAAAAACATGACAGAATAGAATGCGCATCTGTCAGCGAGCTGTAAAGCCTGCCCTTGTGCGAGATTTCATAATGTGAAGATCCCGGGCAGAAGTAAAGAAAATTGTATGTGAGCTATTGAAAGCGT
The DNA here is from genome assembly GCF_013339745.2 of Dermacentor silvarum. Classification (NCBI taxonomy): domain Eukaryota; kingdom Metazoa; phylum Arthropoda; class Arachnida; order Ixodida; family Ixodidae; genus Dermacentor; species Dermacentor silvarum. The sequence goes on from NC_051154.1 coordinate 304,448,352, forward strand.
TTTACATAAAAAAGTAGTGCTTGTGTAAGTCAGACATCTGTTGTTTTGTACGACGCGGAACTTGCTTTCTTTAGATCTTTAAAATGATTGTGTTAGGTCTGATAATCGCCCGCTGTAGTCTGCCCGAAGTGGTTGGTGCGCCTGCGCGTTGGGAAGAGTATACAGTTAAACCTGCTTATAACGAACCTCCATAGAACAAATTCCTGGATATAACGAAGTTTTTGTATTCCCCGCCGTGACTCCATAGAAGCACATGTATTTGAAACCTCTACCTAACGAAGTGGCAGCGGGAGACCCACTCGATATAACGAATTTTCCCCGCCGACAACCTAGAGATTTCGCCCCAAATTTTGTCATTTTTGCGCGAGCAGCAACCGGAAGCACCTTCTTTGCCGCGACGGAATGCGAAGCGGCGGTGTCGCGCTTGGCGAGCTCGAATTCACGGCGCGAGAGCGAGCCCACGTGTGCGTGCGTGCGAGCGTGCGCGAGGCGGGCCTACATCTCTCGACCCGGCAATCTTGCCGCCGCGGGCGTGACCTTTCCCCTTCCCTTCATTCAAACCTGAACCCGCCGCTTGCTGCAGCTGACCCAGCCCGCCAAGCCGGCACTCTCCTTTTCCTGTTGATGTTGCCAAAGGAAAAAAAAAACTTTTTTTTTTCAACGCGCTGGCTGCGTCACTCTCTGGTTACTGCGCAAGTCTCCGCGCTTCACTTCACTAACTTGACACTGTGCTACGACGCCATCGTGTCGCTCGCTCTACGTTTCAGACGCCTCGCGCTTGTGCGAAACGACACGCGTCCACGCATCCAGTACCTGGTGTCACATTCGAAGGATGAGTGCTTAGACGAAGAAACGGCGAGATATTGACCTTGTCTGCAGTTCCCTTCGAAGATAAGCCCGCGCGGGCGCACACTTTTTCCACATCGCAGATCGCTTTCAAGATACGGCGGCCGCTGCTAACCTCCCTTTCTGGCCTCCCCCGCCGTACCTAGAGCGTAAGCGCACTTCCGCCCCCCTCCCCCCCCCCCTTCTCCCTCGCGCGCGCGAGATTGAGTCTGACCCCCGCAAGCTTTCACTCGCACACACAGCGTACGGCGCGCGGCGACGATGTTGCCGTGTTTGGACGCTACACGGAACCTCAAAGCGACGTCCACGGCGACGGCACAAATGCGCTTCGCAATAAAATGTGCTTCTGCGCGGTTACTACTCCGACGGCGACAGCGAATTCCCACCCCCTACCGGCAGCTTCTCCGCGTAACCAGGAACTTATCTCGCAGGCCATGCCTTTGTGCGCGGCAATCGGCAGAAAATACGTCATGGTGGCCATGTTGTAAATTCACTATCGCTGGCGACTGTCGTCCGGGCGTCGCAACTCGAGAATCGAACGTCCGCGCGCATGATATTTTGCGGATTTTGTTCCTGTGCGTGTAGAACAAGAAAAATAGTACGCACTAACCGTTTGGTGGGCAATGAGCGACCACGGCTTTAGCGGTCAGCCAATACATAGGGTTCATTGGGGGCTGGGTGGGGGAATCTTCGCGACTAGGTTTAAACCGGAATTATGCATTAAGCGTGTACGTATTAACGAGGTTTGACTGTACTACCCTTGCTTAGTATAGCTGTCTGCTAATTTGCTGTCGCAATCGCAAAGACCTTCGCCTTTCGGGCGAAAGTGGGACTTTTTGTTCATCGCACCTTTAGTGTATTGGGGGTAAATCTTGTGCGATAGTACATACGGTAAGGGTTTCTTTTTCCGATTTTCGTGCCGAACCTGCATATAACGAAATCCTCTTTATAACGAAGTTTTTCGGGAATTTGTCAATTTTGTTATATCCAGGTTTAACTGTATATACAGCATCCCGCTGTGTTTTGAATAAAGTTATTAGCAGCACCTATGACGTGTTTCTGTCTATCATCTGCGTATTTGTGCCTTTGCCCTACAATATGTCGTTCAGCAATCATATTCTGGTTTAGACAAATAAAACCTCAAAATTTTATTTAAAGCAAACAGTATTGCTCAAGGCCAAATACTTATATAGAATCATCTGATAGCAGCTACCTTTAACAAAATTTAATACCTTCTAAAACAAAAAACTTTCAGATGGTTTGAGCAAAAATCTACTTGTGCCAAAATTATTGCCATTAATTTTATATGGCCCACTCTGCCTTACTTTCTTTTTAACCAAAATTATATATGGAGTGCAGGTGCTCACCACACCTAAAAAATTGGCATCACTCCTTAAAGTGCATGGTATTGTTTCAAATGACAGCACAAGTTAGCTTTGCGATTGTTAACCAATGAAATGATTGTCAAACTTGAAATCACAGACTCCTGGACAGGATAACTAGTCACATTGGGCACCTTTCATGAGTTTTTGTCCACAAAATCAAGCAGATGAAGACGTTAACCTGAGTCTGCAACTGTTAATGCATTCTGTTTGGTAATGATAACTTTATGGTCATTGACCCAAGCTAAGCCAAAAAGGCTCCTTTTCTGGAGCCGAGACAGGTTCCTGGATTACACCATGGAAGGTAAGCTCGTGGACCTTTCTCCTGCTTCAGAAAGAGCTTACTGCTGGCACGTTACACGATGCAGGTTACTTTCGTCAGGGTTGGGTGAATTGCCAGTGTTGAAGTTCAGTCTTTTGTGCAGAATGGCAGTTTCGGGTTTATTGGGCTTGTAGGAAGACAAGCTCAAGATAACTTCCTGGTTTGAACAGGCTGTTTTGGTTACACGTCAAGCTTTTTTGTGACTGCCCGCACAGGTGGTCCGTTAGTCTCGCTGTGTAGTTGACATTTAGCTGTATGTCCCAGAAGACCCGAGTAATGGTATGCTCTAGTTCACACTTTGCGAAGAATGGTCGAGTTTCCAAGCTCTTGAGCTTCTGTCAGCATTCTTGAACTCTTGCTGCCAGTAATTTCTTCCCAGCTGGCCAAATTATCTTGAAGCCTCACGCAGACACTACCGATGCTTTCAAGCGTAGACTTTTCGGGATAAGGTTCTTTGCAGGAAACGTGGCACTTACAGATTTCTATTTTGGACGCGAGTGAGACGAACCAGTAAGTCTTGGTAAAATGTTTTGTGGATAAGTTCTGTAGAAGGTATTGTCAAGGGTTCGACGAAAATTCATTTAGCCAAGTAACATGACTATGAAGTTTTGGTGAATGACTAAGTGCCTATCATCGTGTTAGCGACATACATTTTTTCGTAAAACGTTTAACTCCTATAGGACTACACACAAGATGTAACCAAGACTTGCCGGTTCATTTCACTCATGTCTTGAATAGCCACCTGTAAGTGCCACCTTTTCTTAAACCACATTTGCAAAACCAGGAGTCTTATCCTGAAAAGTCTTTAATTGAAGACATCAGTAGTGTCGGTGTGGGGCCTCAAGATAATTCAGCAAGCCGAGAAGGAATTGCCGACAGTACAAGTAAAAGTATGCCAACATAAAATGAAGGGCTTGGAAGCCGGTGTATTCTTCGCAAAGTGTCAACTACAGGGTCATTGTTCACGAGTTCCCGGATGCGCAACTCCATGCCAACTTCATGCCGACGCTAAGGAAACATCAGGGCAGGCAGTTGCAAGAAAAGGCATTTGGTGCTCTAAGAAAAATGCGGCCGCTCAAACCATGGAAGTTATGTTTAACTTGTCTTCTTAAGCTGCACTGAACCTAAAAACGCTGTTTTGGGTAAGGGAACAAACACCAACACTGGTGCCTTGCCTGACTCTATGAGAATCACCTGCGCCGTGAATGGTGCCGTCAGTGCATTTCCTTCCGAAGATGAGGCCCGCACCTGCACTGTCAGCGTGCTGTACAAATTGCAGAAGCACATCCCACAAGCTTGTCTGCCTAGCAAAGAAGCTGTGTGGGGCTTCAAAACCCATAGAACCAACGAGCGCAAACCCAAACCTCGTCCTTTCACCACTCGCTTTATATTGCTGTACAAGCAGTAAAATTGGATGGCGTGAGTAGTGTTCTGTCCTGTAACCTCCTTGCCTTTCCTCTGAATTTTGTGCTAAATAAGGCTTTTTCTTCGTGAAAGAGTGCTAGTTTAAGGCATAAACCAGCTCCATTGCAGTTTGCAATTAAGGAGTGTGAACGTTTGGTGAAAGTAGGTCCACAAAGAATATTCCAAAAAGAGCACTTAAACACACAAGTGTATCCATCACCATGGCCAACCCTTGTGTCTTCTATCTTAACATACTTATCAAAATTGAAGCTCAAAACTGATACCCAGGTGCAAGCTCTGCATATCATATTACCTTGTCAATGATGAAGCAAAGCACACTGGTGCCTGGATGTTGTGGGACCAACTCAGGTGTGGAGATCAGCACTGATCAGCAACACAGCACAGTCTGTTTACACTTCCTCTGCAGGCCCAGCCATACCAGTAATAATACAAATGGACTTAGTGTCATGTGAGTATACTATAAAAATAACACTCTAAACAAAGCAATCCTTGTTCGGTATACATATGAAAAATGCAGATATTCTCCATATTGCAAGCTTCACTTTGAGTAACAAATCCTGCACTATAAGAAAAATATGATGCATGAGCCATCTATGCAAGAAAATTAATTGAAGATCCCTTTTTTGCCTCCCTCCTCCTCCTCGTGTATAGATGGCAGTCAGGTTAAGTAAACTAGGCGAGACAGCCCCATAGTGTACGCAAAGGTGGTCACTTGGTGGGCCAATTATGATACCATAGCACGACATGCATCCTTAAAGTCGTTTTATTGTTTTTTATAAGCTGGCCATCCTGCAGGCACTGCAATGAATGTTAAAGCACCCATAAGCCCAGCAGCATTACCCAATAGGGCTAACCAATAAGTGTCCCCAGCAGCATAACTCGGCATGTCTACCAGGAGGCTTTCAGTAAACTTTGACAACTATCCTCCTATAGCTTGAACCCAATTTTTTTCAACAGAAGGCAAGTTTTATGCATCTGCACAAGTGCATCTGCACTTTAAGAAGTACCACAATAGCTTCCTACCTAATTCCACCGTTAAAATAACATTGGCAAGTTCAGTACTATGTGTAGAACCAATCAAATTCTGCAATCAAGAAAGTATCCCCTTTTCATACACATAAATTTCAGCAACACTACTACTGACATATGGGCATTTTACAGACAAAAACACCAAGCACAAGACCTGAAGCTTGGGCAAGTTGGTAACAGTTCATTTTGATGGTGTTCATAGCACACACATGCCAAAAGAATAAGCACCAGGCAGACAGTGAAAAAAACTGTCCTTTTTCGCACTCTGTGTGTCCCTTAATTCTTTGGAATGTGTGAGCTGTGAATGCCACCTTCTGCCTGTCCTTTATCTCAGAAAGTCTGCACTGTGAATAGCATGGAAAGAAACATAGAGACCACATAATGCTACAATAGATGAAGAAAAGGAAACATGCTCTCTGATGCAGCACATCTTTAAGCAACTTAATTTTCAACCAACATCCTGCGCCTGCCGCACTTAAAAAAGCTCACTCAAGTTGCTGTGCAAGACAGTTTGCTTTTACAGAAAATAGAGCTGCATTTATTCTATTATTTTGGCAAACTGGTGCCTCAGTATTGTGAAAAGGTGGTATCATTGAAAACCAGCGTAATTTTTGTGTAATAAAAAAGTCTACAGTCAGCTACAGAGATCAGGCTTGACATAAATCTGCCAGTCAACACGGTAAATCAATATTTCCGTGACTGTTGAGTCAAAAAGAATCACTGACAAATTCCCAACACACTATACATGTTTTGGAGAAGACAGTGCTTTTCTACTGCAAGCGTTTAACCGAGCTCCAGTGAATACAGTATGATATAACTTATTGCAGGACATTTCAAACATATACTCTTTATGGCTTCTTAGGGACTTGGGGAAATGAGTAAGTGCAGTGACATCTCTGAGCACCTCAAAGACAATACTGGTGATTACATGGCAACACAAACTGCTGACATGCAAGATATCTTTCGGGCAGTGTTGTCACATGCCACATCATTCATACAAAACTTTAAACAGACACTTAAGGGAAAAATAATTATTTGAGCTGCATTATTGAATTACTCTTCCGCAACACCATAAAAACTACAGTTACCAAAAGAAGAGGCTTGATAAGCTAGAAAATACACAAAAACAAAATACAGGTTGTGAAACCACAATAAAGTTCCCGCCCCTGCTGGCTGTCTGCTAAGCCCTAGTTAATTTGTTTTTGGCAAAAATTGACTATATTGCATTCTAAAAGAGGCAAGAACTGAACTTAGCAATTTTTGAGCAAGTGTACTGAACCGCAACAGCCAAAATATCCGAAAATACTCTGGAATGCACGATGTCCCCCAACGTACCAGCAGTGATGTTTCGCCACAGAATTTGGCAGGAAATGCAACTTGACCTTCAATTTCTTTTCCAATAAATAACCTCTCATCACAAAACTAACACAAAAAGAAAGAATACATGATGCGTCTAAACTGATTCAGTGTCTCCCTTTAGTGTTCCTTTAAAGCCAAATGCGTAAGTTTATTTGGTGAAGTATGTGTCCGGAGTCATTTTGTACACATTCAAACCAAATATTCTTGGCCTTGCTTAAGTGCCTTTGTATGCCATGCAACATGAAAATGAATAACAGGATTCACTGTAAAGGGAGAAATGAATGGGATTTGCCTAGCATGGCGTATATGCAGAGGCTTAATAGAAAAGTGGGCTCATGGCCTAAATAAAAAAATTAAAATAAAATCAAACTTTGGGCAGGTGTAACGTTATGGTACAACCTCAACATCTTGACAAGTGCTTATTCAGTCTGTACTTATCCCAAAAGCTTGATAATGACATACGCCCTTTTTGCACTAATTGTGTCTGCGCCAAAGAGGCTAAGGCCTCTTAGGTAGTCACAAAAATTTTAAGTCAAATTCAAGTGCGTTATGACTTTTGTCTGCGACTTTTAGTAACGTGTAGAGGTCTATATTGTCGATACAATTATTGTAGGACAGCATGAACTGAGCACGGCGTACCTAAACACTTTTGTTAGGTGAGAAAGTATTGTTTCTGGTACTTTCGGGGAGCAGCCCAAGCCTTATTCACAACAAAAACCTTGTTTCCCTGAGAATGTCAGACAATCGCATATTTAAAATTGACCATTTGAAACGCACGCAAAGTACAGCATGGTTTCGAGGGTACCACTAACTATTGAAATGCACATCATCCAAGTTCAGCAGTCAACATCATTGCAGCTTGTAGAAGTGCATATAGCAAGTTCACAGAATAATAAGGTTAAGGTGAGAGAGATGGTTCCCACTATAAGAGAAGCGATAGCAGAGTTCAAGCTCTCTCCCATGTCATATGCGGAAGGGCGAAGCATGCCCAGCTTTCGGTTACACTCTCACCTGCGACCACTGCACCAGGCTGACTGACATGCATAACCAGCAGTTTGTGATACATTATCAAACCTGCCATTTATGTGACATCAGAGATCAGCTTCAAGCTTGATGCTATGCTGCTCTAGGGATGTATTATGAACTGAGTACATTTAGATCTTATGCTTCATGGTTTGTTGCAAGCTTCAGGAATTTACTTATTCATTTATAAACATACCTCATAGGCTCCAGCTGGAGTACTGCATAAGGTGGTAGGAAGAACATATTGAGCCAAAAAAGAACATAAAATAAAACAAGTAAAAAAAAGAAATAAATACTCTTTCATACTGTCATTACTTATTTGGCAGCTAGCTTATAAAAGTGAGTAGAAACGTTTCCATGCTGGTAGTGCTTTAGAAGATTAAATAATAAGAGATTAAATACAGAGATTCAAACACTTTCGAGCCACCTTTCGTGGCTTTTTCTTTCGACGTCCCTTTAGGAATGTGAATCAATGAACAGCCCCCTATCAAAAAAAAGATTTAAAAAAAGTGTCATACAGGATTTTTGACTACTTACAGAAATAAATCTAGTGTAGCGAAGACAGAATCTGTGCAGGCAGGTATGTTAGGAATAAGTGCAGTAATACTTGTAATAACTTGCAATGCCCGTCTGCTTTCGTTGGGTAACTCATAACAAGACATAAAAGCATATGTGTGCCTCAAAACACAGTTCCTAAAAAATATGTGACTATGCAGTCAGTAAGAAGCATATCATGCATATCTACTCAAGCCCCCAATAATACTTAACTCAGAGGAGGCTACTTAGGTATATTGATTAAACTGAAGGTAGGCGATATTTTAAAATATACAGTTCAAGTAGTACTTGGAATCGTACATCGAAACTGGCAGTTATGAATATGGCATCTAAAGCAAAAGTGTTGTACATTATGCCAAACCTGCCAGCCTGTGAACTTCATATTTTGCAAAAATCCTAGACACAACCCTTTGTAGGAAAGTGCAGCATGTATTTTCTTAAAGCTTTCTCTCAGTGCCTACATTGTTGCGACACATTATTAACCATTAACTTGGAACAGCAGAAGCTGAGAACAATGTTTTTAGACCATGGAGTGTGCTTTTTTCAGTGCTTTTGCTGTTGCCGATTTAGTCAGCTGCACGAATGTATCTCAATAAACTCGTTTAATACGGGTATCATACAGTGCACTTTTCATCGCGATCAAGCCCAATCCAGATCAAATTCCTCGCTTGTGATTGGCTCCTTTGTGCAAGCTGTGCGAGGAAGCCAATTTCAGTAGCTAATTTCGATCTGGATAGGGCTTGATCGCGATCAGAAGTGTATGTGTGACACCGGTATTAAGAAAGTGCCCCTCTGGTATACTCGTTAGGGATTTTGCATTGCTAATAAAGCAGCACAAGTGCCATCACAATTTATTAATTGTTTTACATGCAATTTTGCAATCTCATACCACCCCACCTTTCTAGATTCTTACAACATATCCCCAATAGAATTTCATTCTCCTAACTCAATGCAACAATACTAAAATTGTAGAATGAGCCCAAATTTGTAAATCTCGCCAAATGATTCAGGACCGATGGCAGATGCGAATTATACCAACAGACCCTAGAACTCATAAGTGGCCATGACCGTTTTGTACACACCTTGTCAAAGCAAGCAGATCAGATTCCTTGTCAGGCTGCTCAGGCTGCATTTTGCCACAGGCTCCCATGTGGTGTAGAGATGCCTCCGTTTCACGAAATCGTGACATCCCTAAGCAATAAAAATGTTCAGTTTATTGCAATCACTGCTGAAACTGCGACCCTATGATTTAACAACACCGCGTTAAATTGTGAAAAGGCCTCATACAGCCAGCTACATGGTTGTGTAAATATCTCATTCGGACATCACGGGCAGTTATTTAACCTGTCAAATGCACGAAGACATACAGAACACTCAACACAAGAAACACAGGTTGTCTAGACAATCTATATGCAGAAACATTTGCATAAAAGCTAAGATGTGCTCATGAGTCCGACAGAACAATCCGGTGCCGTCTCGCGCAGATGTTAGCCGTGAAGACAACACGTCAACGTACTTCTAGAAATGTATATACGATTTCTGGCTGAGAAATTACGTACAGAAACAGTGACATTCGCGGCTTCAATTTTTGTACCCGTTCAGACTAAACGATACTCGGCGCTAGTATACTTCATAAGAGAAAGCAAAAAAAAAAAAAAAACAATAGATGAAGCTCTGGCAACATCCTATACTTGTTTGAGGGTAACTTTCATGAAGGTTTTCGCTAAATGTGTACTACGGCATTAACAACGAACATTAGGAAAACACTTTCATAATTTTTGTCGCTGTACTAATCATTTTGTGCTCCGCATAACACGCACACTACGCGAACCATAAAAATGCGCCAAGCGCAGGACTTACCTTTTGAGGCTGACTCGGCAAACGCTCCTTCGTGTCAAGTACGGTCGTGCATCGACTGCACGAACGGTCCTTCCAGCATAAACACTGTTAAATTGCGGATGAACTACAGCACAACTTCCAACACATTCTTCCGTGCACTATGAACCGCTGCGAGATCGGCGAGAATACCAGAGGCTGCTATTGAGCCGGGAACAAAGAAAGCGCGAATGGACAGAACTACGATGACCAACAACGCCGCACCGCACGAAAGACACAGCTAGCTAGCAGCGTTGCACAGGCCCAGGGCTTAGCGATCGCTGATGCGCACAAAAAGAGCACATTTTCTCTCGGCAAAGCGTAAACATGATTAAACTACCACATCAACCGTCCGCAATACAGCCCAAAGTTGGTTCTTTATTCTATGATACAGCCCATGCTCACTGACAGCCCAAGGTTTCTAGACTCGAAGAGGAAGACGACGAAGAAGAAGCCGTTCGATCAGGACCACACATGGGCTCCCGCCTCTACATCGCTAAACTTCCGGATAATTGCCATCGACGCCGCCCCAACCAGCATCAATCGACTCCTTACGTCGAGTAGAACACGTGGACACCCAAATCTACACTGTGAGTCTCTTGTTCCACGAATTACCTGCTTCTCAACTTCGTAAGCCGCGTCCGCCCAGTTAACCCTAACGACGAGTACGGCCGATCGCCATCTCTTGCCGCACTCGAGACCTAGGCCTAAGAGAGGTTAGGCTAACCTCCCTAGAGGTCTGGCGGAAGACCTTGATCCACTCCGACGAGCCAATGGCCACCAACGACAGTACCGAGATGAATCTCGAGCATACACAAATCCCACTTCCTGACGAAGCTGACGGCGGAGACTGGCTCACTGTTAAGTACGGTCGGAAAAAAACATCAACTACCACCAATCCCCCTCTTCAACCCCGACACCCATCGGTCTCCCGACTAGCCCGACTCCCACCGCTGCCCCGAAACGACCTCAAGGTCATCATCCGCCCCCGAGAGGGACTCAACCTTGCCACATGGACCACGCCGCAGGTTGCTGAAGGCATCAAGATGGCATGTCAGCACACCACCACTGAGCACGTACGGACCCTCACAGTAAGAATTGACCCAGTACAAAACATCGCTATTGCTAGCACACCAAATGAAGAGCTAGCTATGAGCATCCGTCACATAACTACAATTCATCTGGCCGGTCGAGAATTTGCGGTCATGGCAGACGTGGCGGCACCCGACAGCTCCGCTAAAGGGGTTATTCACGGCATCCCCGCAGGAACTCCCACAGAAGTCCTCCTCAACGGACTATATGCACCTGGTAGAGAAATCTTACACGCCCGGATGCTTGGACAGACCTCCGCGGCAGTGATCACATTCACTGGCAAGACTGTACCCTTCTACGTGCGATATTACAGCGGTGAAGTACGCTGCAAACCATACAGACCAACGACACATGTCTGCCGCATCTGCCACCAAGTAGGCCACCGGACAGATGTATGCCCAATGCCAGAAGTCAACGTGTGCCCCCAGTGTGGTGCACGAAACCCCACTCAGGACCACCCCTGCCAGCCCCGGTGCGCTCTATGCCAGGGGTCCCATCCTACGGCTTCCAAGGAGTGCCCTGATCGACTAAAGAAGATACCCCTAGCATCACAAAGGACCAGCCGCCATGACCACTCACGATCGAGGTCTCGGTCACGCCCAGGCCAGCGACGGAAGCGTTCCAGCTCCAGGTCTTGCTCCTGCTCGCGGAACCAACAGGGAGTGACCCGGAACCCCAGCGGACCTGCTGCGCCGGGACCACAAACGGTGAGCTGGTCAGCACGGCTCTTCCCCTCTCACACAGTCCCGCAAAACAACACCCTCTCACCACATCTACACCCAGCACCCACCCCACACATTTCTTTCCCCAAACACAATACTGATATTCAACAGCAAATTCTAGCTGAGCTAAAGGCTATCAGAGAGGAGAACAAACGCCTCCACGAAGAAAACGACAAACTTCGCACGCACATTGCAGAATTATACGCCAGTCGTACAACCAGTCAGGAGTCCGCACCAATAACCACACCCTCATCACTATCATCTTCGGAGAGTTCTGAACCCATGCTTCTCGCGGAATCAGCAAAACCGACAGAAATCGCGCAAGTCGAAGAGAAAGTCGATGCACTGCAACAGCAGATGCTAGCCATGCCGCAAAGTATTCAGCAACTTGCAAATGCAATCGAAGAAACGCGGCTCGCGAAAGATCAGCGACGTAAGAAGGTGAAAACAATGGCACAACAGGAAGTAGAGCAGGGACACCCTGCCGATCCACCCGTAAACCAGGATGAATAGCAAAACCAACCACAGCAACGAAAACCCACTCTTAATCTGGCAATGGAATTGTCGTAGCTACAAACGCAAGCACGGATCATTGAGACAGTACATAAGTAACGCCAACACGGCACCGAGCGTAATCGCACTGCAGGAAACAGGCACACACCCAACTCAAACCGGCTACAACACACATACTACCACGCCTGAAAGCCGCGTGGCCACACTTACAGCTAAAACGCTCACTACAATACAACACACAGTAGACGGCAGTGACGTCGACCACAACCTAATTGAGATCCTACCCCTCCAAAGAGGCCGAAAGAGCCTTTTCATATTGAACATCTACAGCCCACCCAAGCAGAAGCAGGCCAAGTTCGACTACTTGATCACAAAATCGATTACCCTAGCCAAAAACAACAGCCTACTTATAGTAGGCGACTTCAACGCGCCTCACCAGGCATGGGGCTACACGACAGCCACATCAAAAGGTACTGCACTCCAGTATATGATACAGCAGCACTGTCTCACCATCCTCACAGATCCCGCATACCCCACACTTCTAGGAAACAGCGTCTCCAGAGATATGTGCCCTGACCTCACCCTCACTAAAGGGATACAACAAGCCACCTGGCACAACACGGAGGAAACCCTGGGCAGTGATCACTGCATCCTTGCCACCACATTGTACGTTACACATGCACGCCGCCCGATAAAAAAGATAACACTCACAGATCGGACAGCTTTTCGCAAAGAGCGAGCGGATGACTCCTCGAGGGCTATTGCGGATCTCGAACAGTGGGTACGAGAGCTCCAGCAAGATGTAGACAGACATTCAAAACAGATCACACTCACCACAGACATTACGGCAGTAGACCCGCACCTTCTTCACTTGTGGGAGGCCCGTCGAGGCCATGTTAGGAGATGGAAGCGGCAAAAACATAACCGGAAACTGAGACTACGTATAGCGAAACTCACGGCGACCACGGAATTTTATGCTGGGGAGCTCACCCGTCAGAATTGGCGACAACTATGCGATAAGTTGCAGGGCACTCTTAGCACTGCCAAAACATGGTCGCTACTACGCCATCTTCTTGACCCCACGCAAAGCAAAGCAGTCAGCCAGCAAACAATTCAACGTCTCCTCCACAACCATCCGGGTTCTGATGACGACATCCTGGAAGAGTTGAGGGTGCGGTACATAGGAGATTTCAAACCCACACAGGGACAACCTCCCACGTACAGCGGAGGCGACAACCACGACCTGGACAAGCCGATCACCATCTCTGAGGTGCAACAAGCAATCCATGCACTCACACGAAACACCACCCCAGGCAGAGACAAAATAAATAACAAGCTCCTGCGCAATCTGGATGACGGCACCATTCAATCTCTTACTGACCTATTTAATCATCATTGGGAGGCGGGTACGCTACCAGCGGATTGGAAGCACGCTGACATAATCCTCATTCCAAAGCCAGGCAAACCCTCCAGCTTAGAAAATCTTAGACCAATCTCACTAACTTCATGCCTAGGTAAGCTTCTGGAGCACGTCATTCTGAACCGACTTCAACCTTACCTAGAATCCAACGACTTGCTGCCCGAAATGATGTTCGGATTCCGGCCCCACCTTTCTACCCACGACATTCTCCTTCAGCTGAAGGAACAAGTCCTTGAACACATTTCACCACACAACACTGGAGCGATCTTAGCACTAGACCTTAAAGGCGCTTTCGACAATGTGGCTCACAATATCATCCTTACAAACCTAAGTATTACCAACTGTGGTCGTAATACTTACAACTACGTACGCGCCTTTCTAACCACAGTAGCACGGCCACAGTAGGCATTGGCTCACTCAGAACCCCGACGTTACCTACTATCAACAAAGGAACCCCACAAGGTGCCGTTCTATCACCCACCCTTTTCAACATTGTTATGATGAAGCTACCTGATAAACTCAACGCAATACCAGGAATCAGGCACGCAGTATACGCCGATGACATCACTATCTGGACCACCACTGGTTCTGAAGGAGAAAAGCAAGACGCACTCCAACAAGCGACCGACGTCGTCCAGCACTATGCAAGAAGCAGCAGTCTCCGATGCTCCCCCGAGAAGTCGGAACTATTACTGGTTCGACAGAAATCCCGTAGAAAACTCAATGAAATACCCCACATTACACTCACCCTCGACGGCAAAGAAATACCCACAGTAAATCGCGTCCGCATCCTCGGCCTCCATATACAACAGGACGGCGGAGGCGCATACACCATCCAACGTCTCAAGCACACAACTTTCCAAGTCATGCGAATGGTCAGCCGCATCACCACCAAACAACACGGCCTGAAAGAAGACGACGTGACCCAGCTCGTCCAGGCCCTGATAATCAGCCGCATCGCCTACGCTGCCCCGTACCTTCCCCTCACTCCCAAAGAGAAAGATCAGCTAGACATACTTCTGCGGAAAGCATACAAGCAAGCGCTCGGCCTACCACCGGGAACAGCCACACTCAAGCTCGAGGCCCTAGGAGTCAATAACACAGTAAGAGAAATCATAGACGCCCACCTCACAAGCCAACGAGAACGCCTAGCCCTCACACCAACAGGCAAGAAGCTCCTAGCGCGCCTAGGCTACCCAACACAGGGCCGAGGCCACGAAAAATCAATCTATCTAGCCCCCAACATCCGGGAGCATATCAAGGTCGCCGCCATCCCCAGAAGCATGCACCCGGAACATCATGCCGGTCGTCGCAAAGCTCGCGCAAAGACTCTTCAAACAAGATACGGTAACCTCCCCACCATACTATACACAGATGCCGCGCAGTACCCCCGAAAAGCAGCCATGGCAGTCAGCGTTGTCGACCATAACCTTCAAGAGGTGGTCTCGATGACGGTCCGCACTGCCAACGCCCTCGAAGCGGAGGAGACAGCCATCGCCTTAGCCATCACCTCTAGTCAAACCAAAGAACACGTTACAATTATTACCGACTCCCAATCAGCTTGCCGTAGCTATGCCAGAGGCAGAATATCTTCCATCGCCGCCCGACTCCTCAAACAAGCCTCTCTATTACCCGACGTTGAAATAGTACGGACTCCAGGACACGAGTCCCTCCGTGGAAATCAGCGTGCGCACGCTGTAGCCCGAGCTCATGCCACCCGGGCGCCACAGGAGAGGGATACGATCGCATCTATGGAGCCTGTACCTTTACAATACCACGCCATATTAGAACACCACAGATTGAACAGACGACAATACCCACCCCGCACAAGACCCTCTCACGCGAAGACGCAGTAGCATGGCAACAATTACAAACCAACACATACCCCCATCTAAGCAGATTACACGCAATACACCCTGCACTGTACTCGTACAAATGCCCCCTTTGCAACTACTACGCTTCCCTATATCACACCACATGGGCATGCCCCAAAATACAGAAAGTCCCGCATATACCCAACCCCACACCCGAGCAGTGGGAGGCCGTGCTGACTAGCTCGGACCCTCGTGACCAGCAACAACTGGTGCGGCGGGCCCGGGAGACAGCAAGAGCCGCAGGAGCCCTGGACTGAGGGCACCTCCCAACACAAGCAGGAAGACGCCTGCTTGCTTTTTTTTTCTTTTTCTTAATAAATGTTTTTCCTCCTCCTCCTCCTCCTCCTCTAGACTCGAAACATTTTTACAGCCGAACACGGGAAAATGACGTCATTTTGTCATGATAGAGGCACTAACTAACGTAAGCGAACGTTTCAGAATTATCCTTTGCCGGATGTGACGTCACAATGTTTTTTTTTTTTGGTTTTTGAAATAGCTACTCTCGAACGTAGATCAGTCACGAATGTCGGGTGTCGGCTGCACCACGCTCTGCGCGCGCTATTGTGCATGTCCGAAAGGCCCAAGCGTGCGCGATATTCTTGCGAGCGCAGTTTCGTGGGCTTGGACTCCGTGAAATTTGCTTTCGCCATATGTGAATTAACGGCTTGCCGACAAGTCAACCGCCGCTGTACTTCGGTCAATACAATGTTTTTCATGATCCTGAAATAGGAAATGGTGCGTCGCTACGTTGGCGGCTTCAATCGAGTGCGGTTGCTGCGCATAGCAGGTGATTTAACTGCACAAATACGTGCTACATTATCGGTGTAAATAGTGAAAAACTTAGGCTGTGAGCCTTGCTACCGTGAACCACATGTTTCGCTGTTACCCACTGCACATTTCTTCATATCAAATAACGATCTGCTTCAAATATCTGTTGAAACAATCTCTTCAAAAATCTTTTGATCGTGCAGCTTATTATATTTCTTGTCTTTTTCAGTCGGCCTTTTTTTCTTTTTCGCTTACGACTCGCGATGGGCAGCAGCGTTACGTCCGTGAAAACATTGCTTTCGAGCAAACCTTTTCAAATCAAGTTTTCGCTCATGTCCACGAGATAGCAAATTTCAGTGTTACATTAGCCGCTATATTTTCCATTTTCATGTGACCTAGATTTAAGCTACCTCAGGTTGTATTTACGCGCCGAGGCTTTTAGCAAAAATAGTTGTCAGCTGAAAATCAAAGCGGTGTGCCACTTTTTGGATGTTGTGATATTTGTGAAATTGATTATATTTTTCCCCTAGTCATGCTAAACTACTTACCGGTCACATGCTTGGACTTCTGAAGGAGTACTTGAAAGGTTTTCTTTGCAACCCAGTATTGTAACTGACGCCTGTCAGAGGTATGAGAGTGGTATTTGCCCTGCAGCACTGCCATGAGTTCAAGATCCAGATGTGTCTCATGTAATAAGTGTGCTCGCAGACTGTCTCTATATATCCGTATGTCACTAGAAAGTACAAAGGATACATTTCTGAATTGTTGCAACATTTATTTTTCGTTAAATGTTCAAAATATTTTTTTCTTTTCCTGGTCAATAAGGACTTGCAAAGATTGCAGATTTGCATAGTTTGGAAAAAGCATTGCATAGTGGGCCTGTAGGTTTTTTTAAATGTAATGTTACCCTTCAGACTGGGCAAATATGTTGACCGCAACAGCGAATACCTCCTTGCTGTATTTGCATTTCCTTGTAAAGTCTGTTCCGTGTTCTTCATAACAGTACATGGTGCCAGTTAGTTTTCTACCGTGCCGAATTTGTATCGAGTGTGTTATCTGAACCGAGCACGCGCTATGCGTAGACGGAGTTCCGCGCATGCTGTCACCCTTGCCACCAACATGTATATAAGCGCACTCGAATAAAGGCAGTCGTTCGTTCTTAAGCAACCCGAGGCTGTCGTCTTGCTTTATCGCATCACGCGATACATAGTGTCAGAAGTGCCTGGAAAACAGCAGCAATGGAATTTCTAAAGGCACCGGACCCGCTACGTTTTACAGGGGACATCAGTAGGAACTGGTAGTTGTTCATACAGAAATTCAACCTGTTCCTGACGTCGGTCGAAACCACCAACAAGAAGCCTCGCCCGGAGTGTGCGAAAGGTGCCCTTCTGAGTATCGCAGGCGAAGAAGCCATCGAGGTTTACAATACCTTCACCTTTGCGGAAGGCGAAAGCAACCTTGACTACGCTACGGTGGTCAAGAAGTTCAAGGAGTACTGCGACACCCAACAAAACGAAGTCTACGAGCGGTACGTCTTCCGGAAAAGGGTCCAAGAGCCAAGTGAGCCTTTCGAACATTTCCTGAGGGATTTGAAGACTGAAGCCCGAGCATACAACTTTGGTGCATTGATTGATTCAATCGTCCGAGACCAAATTGTCTTCGGAATTAGGGATACTAAATTAAGAGAGAAGCTGCTAGCAGACAACAAGCTCACCTTGGAAAATGCCGAGAAAGCTTGCAAGGCGGCAGAAATATCCGCTTCGTACCAAGAAGCTTGGGATCAAGATATAAAGCAGGTTGACCGGTGCGCAATCAAAGCCATGTGGCACGTACTGAAAGGCGCAAAGATTACAAGTGTCGGAAATGCGGACGAACACATGAGCCGCGTAATTGCCCTGCGTTCGGAAAGGCATGCAGAAAGTGCAAAAAAAAAAGAACTACTTCGCAGTTTGCTGTAGGGCGAGTGCTAATGTCGACGAACTGGAAGAGTCGGAAGACGACTTTGACGTCCTCGATATTTCCGTGTTGTCTCCTTCCAAACAGAGGGGGATGTATCGAGTGTGTTATCTGAACCGAGCACACGCTATGCGCAGACGGTGTTCCGCGCATGCTGTCACCCTTGCCACCAACATGTATATAAGCGCGCTCGAATAAAGGCAGTCGTTCGTTCTCAAGCAACCCGAGGCTGTCGTTTTGCTTTATCGCATCACGCGATACAGAATTGTGCACTGACACTTTCAAATGAGCAAGTGTAGGTTTGTATTGTAACGGAAATAACAACATGAGTGCTTCTTCAATTGTCTTCATCACCGCCTTGCTAGTGCTTTCTTCAATGTGCGAGAATGGCTTGTAACAATATTGTTAAGTGTTTCATGTGAGGATATGGAATACAATAATTTTCTTCTTTTTCTCTGAACATATTCAGCCGGAAAAACATGTTGACAGCTATGCCTTTTTCTTGTTGGCCATACCATTTTGTAGTTAATGGTCTTACAGCTTGAGGAGTGTCTGAAGAGTATTGTTAGTTGGTGCATAATCATATTGTTGCTCCTGGGAGGATCACAGGCACTTTTTTGATACTATTAACATGTTTCCATTTTTCTTTTTGTGGCTCAATCGTAAGTAGACCTGGTCACTTATTTAGTTACTTTGTCATTTACTTGTGTTACACATCACTATTATATACTATCAGTTAAGTTGGGATATGAAGCCATTTGATGTCGCATTCATGGAGAATCCTGGCCAATCCCTCGTCATGGGTGTGCCTTATTTCATAGTGAACACTCTTTATATAGTCTCTCTTCTTGTGGTAACAGTGTATCCCAAAGCCTGTTTTGGATGCTTGTAGAGCAGTTGAGATTTAGACATCAATGCCAGCTCACAAAGCACCCCATACGGCAATCAGCCAGCCACCTCCGCAGATGGGGAATTCTGCAGTTTGCAATCGTACTGTTTCAGTTGTCCTTCGCAGAGATTTCAATTGTACACAGTGGGAATATATTGTAGAACCATATAAAAATAATGCGATGACAATGGCCATGTGGTTTAAATTATAGTAGATTACGACCAGCATTAGCTCAAGCGCTCCTAAAGAAGTGTGGTATGTAAAAATTAATAAAGTGCTGGTTTTAAATTAAAGTGCAGCCTAGCAGGTTTTGAGAACTTTTACTCTGGCAGAATGACAATATAAAAATTATTTCAAATCAGTGATGTCACGCTGATGAGGCTTGGGCATGAATATCCTCTAGTAATAATAAGCCTGCCAAATTCACAAGGATCTTGAATGAATTCTTCACTAGGCTCAACTGTTTTGTTGTTGCCCTATATTGTTTCTATAGGAACAGTGCACAACAAAAAGCTTGCGGCTTCCTGTTGTCTTAACACCCTATAATTGCCTTAGATCCATGGTTCTCAGCCATGGATATGTCGGGGACCCCTTGTGGATTGGTGGAAGTGATGGGGACCACTTGCAATGACGGGAGAGGGGGGTATAAACTAACACAACACGAGGCGTGAAACAGGTGCCTTTTATTGCTACTTGGCAAAGAATGGTCAAACAAAAGTGCCACTTCAACTCAATCTGGACAGCTTGTCAATACATGATGCAGTCACGCTTAAGCAGAGTCACATATCTGCAGCCACATTCAACCTCTTTCTGTATTTGCTTTTCAAGTATGCAAGCATGGAAAAAGCATGCTCGCATGCATATGATATAAAACTGCAACAAAAGCTTTACAGCCATCTTATGTAGAAGGGGAAACATTTCTGCAGTCCCCAACCAGAATGCCTCAAGACTTGCAGCGGCAAAAAAAAAAACGGTTGCTTTTTTTGTTAGTGCGGGTTTTGCGGACCCCCATTTGAGAACCACTGCATTAGATGTAGAGCCATTTGATGTTCATCAATTAATATTTACACAGGATTTAGATGACGCCTTTAAAGACAAGTGTCCCTCATGCTTCCACGTAAAGGAGCACTGACATAAGAGCTTTGTGCTTAATTTTTTATATTAATCTGGTTGCACATGCCAGCTTTTAAGATCACACCATGTCATTGAAAAGCTCGGTGTGCTTTGAGTGATTCTTAACGAATGCCAAGACCTGTTTCACTAAATAAAATATTCTTTTGACCCTTTTCAAACATCTTAACTAAAATGAATTCTGGTGTTCTACAAGTCACAACCGTGGTAGTGGACTCCGGCTTAATTTTGATTGCCTGAGGTATTTTATAGTGCACCCAATCCACACATGCGTTCTTGTATTCCACCCCCATCCGAATGAGAATTGTGCTGCTGAGGTCGCCACGGCCAGGATCGAACCCGCCACCTGAGCAGCACAATGCTTCTCAGACATTTCTTTGCATTCAGCACAAAATGAGTCTGCTCTGCAAACTTTTCTGCTGGCACTTCTCCGGGAACATGGAGCATCACCCTCAGCTTCTAAGTGGCTCCTCCCATCACACATCAAATGTGCACCAAGAAAGAAAGGCCAATGTTGTGGTGCAGCGAGGCCTTGACATGCTCGGCATTCAATAGCACAATAACGGCATGGCTTACTCACATCACAAACTGGAGCATGCATCATTTGCTTCTGATCTACCATGCCATGATGTCGCGAAATCATGGAGCCACACTTCCTTTGGCATTTTTAAATGTTCGCATTAAGGATAATATATTTATTGTGCACAGAAGCAATATAAAGTTTCACAGTGTAATTAACTGATTGACAGGTACACACGCATAAGAAAAAGATTGTGCCAGGACTACTCCAACTCTGCAATCTTTAAATTAGCTTGGCCCATTCTTACAATGTTACACATTTCAGATGAATGCAGGTCACTCATTACAGTTATGCCAGCTTTTGTACGTTTTAGACATGCAATGTTTGCCCCAGTTTTATACGGCGATCATAGATAGCCACACCACGTTGGTAGAATAATTCAGAAGTAAATTTTAGTAAAAGCACCATTTATGCCCGGGCTTAGACTATGCCAGTGTAACTTGTGATTCTCATCAGCAATACCAAATCAATAAACTTGAACGTGTTCAGAAATTGGCAGCAAGATTTATTTTCTCTTCCTATCGACGAACGCAATCTGCAACAGCCCTGCTAACAAGGGCAGGACTGCAAACGGTAAATGTCTGGAGAAAAATAGTCTACCTAAAGTTCCGTTATCAGTTGAACGGTAAATTTAACTCAACTCACCTGCTCCCACCTGGAAGAATGTTTTTTACCCTATAACTCACGAGTTGATGTGTACAAATATGAATTTCTTGTTCACACTCTAGCTATGTGGAATAACCTTGTTCCTGAAGTTTTCAATGGTGTTGATGGCTTCACTTTTTTTGAACGAAATTTGGAGTTTTATTTTTTATAAGTTGTATTATTATAGTTTTTTTTCTTGTGATGTGTATTTTTATCGATGACAGATTTTACTCTATTGTATATGCACATCCCACCCTGCAACAGCCCGTGTGGGCTTACAGTATTCTGAATAATAAAGTAAAATGGGGTTGCTCCATGTTGAGGTCTACAAGCATGGCATTGTAAATGGGCGCCAGAAGCAGCAGCTTTTCAAGGTATTTTGCTGCACCATGCAAAGTAAAATTATTGTGCCCCTCTCCACTCTCGCTGGTAAAACCTGCTGGTGAACAAGGGGCTTTCAAGGTATGCTGTGCTGTTCTAAATACCGCCCGAGGCGGCCATCTCTTTTGCCTACAGGACGAAAAGTCCCTGGCCAGGAGTGCATCAAACATGCAGAAACAGCTGTCGATTGTGCTACAGAAGTTCTAAAGATGAACTGGTAGTTTTGCTCTCAGGTTGAAAAATACAGCAATGCTGTAGCAAGCAGGGTGGTGAAAGCTGTTGCAGGGCTCTTCCAAGGCATAGCCAGCACTGCATGCACATACTTTGCACACACAAGAGGGTTTAGCAATAATACTTCTAGTAAATTGCATTTGTCCAGCTTCACTCTGTTTTTAGTACTGGCAGGTTTTAAAATCCGTGAGAAAAGGTAGGTCTTTTTC
Source organism: Dermacentor silvarum (assembly GCF_013339745.2). NCBI lineage: Eukaryota > Metazoa > Arthropoda > Arachnida > Ixodida > Ixodidae > Dermacentor > Dermacentor silvarum. The sequence goes on from NC_051154.1 coordinate 304,470,579, forward strand.
TTTTAATTGGCTTATGCATAAGAAAGTGTGTGTGCATGGAAGGGTTTAAGGCTTCTTTATCAACCAGAGTGGCAAGATGGGCTTGTTGGTTCATCATGAAGGCAGTATTTCAGCGCTTAGTAAGGACGAGGACAAAGAAGGAGACGTACGAACACACAGGCGCCTGTGTGTTCGTATGTCTCCTTCTTTGTCCTCGTCCTTACTAAGCGCTGAAATACTGCCTTCTTTATCCAGCCACAATGCTTCCTGACATGATAAAGCGAAGACTTGTGCATTTGTCTGCAGTAACTCACTGCGCTTTCAAACACACAATCAGAACAGAGAGCACAGGAAAACACACAAGCAGTAGATACAGCAATTTATTTGAAACAAATGCAGTTTTATTTTACAGAATGACCACATTCCCAAAAAGCAACCACATGCTATGCACATAATACAACCAACTTAGGTTAATTCAGCAGCTGTTAATGTGTCCTACCTTTATAAGTTCATATGTTTCAAGTCTCAAAGCGTGCCCCTGCTTTGCAACTTGTCCTTTTAACTTAGACAAATGCTAAATTTAGCACGATTACCACACTGATAGAAGAAAACTACATATTAAAATGGCAACTCCATTTTGAACAGAAAAGTGTATACAGTAGACTTCCGTTAATCCAACTCCGGTTAATCTTTCGGTTAATTCGACTCTGACCAAACATCTTTGCCAGCTCCCATGCAGTTCTATGGCCCTAAACGTTTGTTATTTTGATCCTAAAATTGGCATTCGCCAGATAATCCAAACTTGACCAAGCTACAGGCATGCACCTGACCCCAATAACGACCCCTTTAGTGGCAACGTCTGTCTCGGCAGAGCTTAGGGGACAGTGAATGCATTAAACAAACGTCTATAAATGCCTATTCTTGACCCACCCTAGCAAAATTTTCAAGCCATAACGGTAGCTCACAATGTCCGGTTATGGTATTGACCTGATTCTAAAGGGCACATTTTGTTTTCGAAGGAAATTGAGCCGGACACTGCCTGCACTTTGCACTCGAGTGCGAAACTAAAACCGCATTTGCAGCATTTGTATGCTTTACCGCATAACATGGCTGTGTTGCAGCGAGGGTGACTTTAGAAAATCAGCTGACATTCTCAAAAATAAGGTATTCGTTAGGTTTCTACTTGGGTTTGAAGTTTTAAGTCATTTGCACTTCAGTTTCATAGTTTGAAAAATAGAAAGTTGGCGCACGGTTTGTTTCGGAGGCGTCTTAAAGTCAATGCATACTGTTATATGAATCAGTGGTGTTTTAGCATTTTTTTGCATGTTCAATTCGACCCACCGGATAATTAGGTCAATTTTTTGGTGCCGTCAGGGTAGAATTAACGGAAGTCAACTGTAGAAAGCCCATGCTGATGCACCAGGAAAGTAACCTATGCTGCCTCACTGCATGTAGTCTCATGTAGTCTGCATGTAGTCTGCATGGAAAATGTGGCTCACACAATGTCCACAAATGTTCTGCTGCAGATTCAGTCATCCATCTTATCCAGTCTTTACAGTGTAGCCATATCACCATTTGCTTAGCCTCCTATTTCCCAAAAAGTCATTGCCAAAAAAAAGTGATCTGATTCACATGTTTTTTGCCATCCAAGCAGTGTTTATTGTCGTTTATTATTGCTTTCTGTAACCTAGCCTGCATGTTAACACTGAGCTACATGACAAGCTTACTGAAAGCTAAAAAAAGAATACTGGGCATTTATTTCTCCAAGTTATTTTTTTAGACATTAAAGGTTGGGTGCTTGATGGCGAGCCGCATTTGCGGAATGCTTGCAAAAACAGTAGCTTACAGTGTCTTTCACTAGAATAGAGATATTAGCATCGCTGAGACAGCCACCGCCTACTTGCCTGTGAGCAAGAAGCTGTGGATCTGTTTATTGCAGATCCAGAAATAAAACAGAGGACAGGCGAAAATGAACTAATCTGTATCATGTACATTTGCTCTCAATTCACATGCTTACTTTATGATTCCAGCTGCTAGAGTTTTAAAGAGAACTTCACAGAGAAGCTTCATCGAGTATCTTCACGTGACCTGAACTTCCACGAACTCACCAGGAACCAGATAAAGAGCAGCAAGATTGGTCACAACTTGAATTTAACAATATTACTAAAGAGCCACGCGACACAGCATATATCTTGCGTTGCATTACCACAAACATGGCTCCACACAATAGTTTTCTCTGAAAACATATGTGAATGCAGGGAACTGCAGTACGTTTACCATTGTAGTGAAGTTGATCAGCTCGATCACAGAGACGAGAAAGGAATGACAAATTGTCCTCCAGCCTACCCCCTCCCAAAATGGCAATTCTTTCTGACCAGATCAATCTTATATGTATCTTTATTTAATATAAATACTACAATGAGTATGGTTACTGTATCGGAGAGTAGATAAGAGTTGGTCAGCAATGTCAAATGCACACAACCTGCGACTTACAAAACAAATGAAACTGGTCACTATTTAGTGACAGTTTTCTTTTGTGTGTAACAACTTGGCTCTTAACAAGTTTCTCATTCTATAAAGGTTCATATAGTGAAATATTTGGAGGCATTTGAGGTATCACCTGACCCAAGGGACTTCCAGTGGCAACCTGGCTAGATCTCAAGATTCCTGACAGCCACCAATATACAGCACATCTGACTGCAGCTGTGGGAAAAATGAGGGATATGGGTTGATTGTGAGATTCATGGCAGTTCTGAAGTTTTTAACCTAGTACCTGCTCTATACGAGGTCGAGACTATGCCACTAGACCACTGCTGTGCTGCAGTCGCCATAATATTAACTACTCATTGTACAGCTGGGCTTGTTGGTAAAGATAAACAGAATGCCAACTCAAGTGACCACCGTGTGTGTCTGCTCATCCATGTTCTCATGCTGTGGCTCAGCCTTGAATGTATGTGTAGTTTCAACACTGGCTACTATATTTTGACTACTAATATAATTTCTGTTTTTTTAACTTATAGCCAACTAATGTACCTCATACTACATTCTGAACGTTGCTGCAGTGTAGTGGGATTTCAGTGTAACGCACTGGCCTCTACCACCAAATGCCTGAAAAAATGAAAAATTAATTATGTAGATCCCACACACTGTGGGGATTTATGTTTAGGGTTCTGCCCAGCATTGTAGCCTTGACCAACGTGTTTGTGTGTGGCGAGTGATTGCATGTGTCACAAGCATTGCGAGGAGAGTACAAAGGCCCTTCGCCTTCGTACTCTCCTTGCAATGGTAGTAATATAAAGGTTTCTTTGCCTCTTCCTGCCTACACTGTGGTGGCTACTGTTTTGCCGAGTGGACAGCATGGCTTATGCAGTATGCACAAATGGTTATGTGCCCATTCTGGGCCCGTCTGCTGATTTGGGCATGTGTCACTGTGGCACAATGACATGGAATCATTATATGTAGTATTAAGATAAATGTCATACTTCTCTGTGCATACACCTCTTGTCAACATTTTTCACTCAACGAGCACATATCACCTTCACCCTCAATGCAAAGATAGTACAATGTTGCACAGTGTCCATGTTTTACAAGCTGCTACAATGAAGGGACTGGGAAATGTGGGTGAATCGCAAAGCTGGAGCAGTCTAACAAAACACCTAGAAGTGCTGCCACAAAGGAAGAATGGGAGAAACTGACATGCTCTCACTTTGACGAGTAACTTGTACATGCACACATGCTCCGACACATATCGTGCACCATAATGCATGGTGCACGATACCTCATATACCTAGCTACACATTGGCGAGTGCAAAGTATGTACAACAGCGGCCTAATGGCTAAAGCGTTGGGCTGTTATGTTGGGAGACAGGTTTGGACTCACTGCCAGACCTATTTTTGTTTTCAATCGGAAAGACCAACATGAGCCGGGACATAAAATTGCCTACTGCAAAGTGCTTGGTATGAAGAAAGAATTATTTGCATTAAAAATGCTCAAATTCAGCACATGCACTATTTAGTAAGTGCTTTTCCACACACCTAAAATGCTTTTCGGTGGAGCAAGGTGCAAGTGTAGGGGCTTTGCCACAAGGTTGACGTGCATAACAGTAAAGAGCAATGCAATAACAGCGGCTTTTTCACATAACCAAGGTTCATTGTGGTGCAGCACAGTGCCACAACCGCAGCTTCCACACAAAGCTAAGGTGCATAATGCTACAGCAAGATGGAGCAATGTTTTTTACAGACGCAATGTACAGGCTGTTTGCGTGCACTTCAATGTTTTTATAATCAACTAAAGTGGTTGTGAATCTTGCGACCATATGGCTAGGTGAAACGAAAAAGCGTCTGTCTGTCACCTGTGTACAGATAACTATCAACAGCATTGGCTCGAGCATCGTCGTCTCTTCCGGAGCTGGCTTGTTGGCACCCCTCGGGTTTCGCTCATGCCACTGCTCCCTCGTCGTTGTCTTCTTCCACAGCTGGCTCCGTTGTGGCTCATAATTCCAGCGTAGAATTTCACTTCTCTTGTGCCGTCGTAATGGGGCGGCCGCATGAGCCCTTGCTTAAGGAGGTATGAGCCATTCGTTGTCTTACGTGACAGACAGATTTAATTTCAAAGAATCACAAGCGGCAATGGCGGGCAAATGCTGCTAACCACACCGCCAAGCAAACATGAGACATCGAACGCAGGCGACAACGGCGGACACACTTTCAGTCACGTCGTTCTCTCCGTTGCAGCCGAACGTGTGTGTAACCTCATTAAGAAACAATTAACCCAGTCATAAACACTGCGGCCGCACGTTTCAGCTTTGCTGATTAACCATCTGCATGGAGTGCTTGGGCGGTGATTTTTTCTTTTTTGTTTTTTTCCCTTCACTTTTCAGACTGCAGAATGCTTATTTCTACATTATATTAGGGTAAATAAGTAGCTTTCTATTTTCAACACCTTTTAAACAATGCGTAGTAATAGTGACCACTGTATATTAGTTAAAATATAAAAACATTTCCATAATGCAGATCAATAAGTGTTGCCTCTAGGATCACTGAAAATCATGTCAAGCAGCATGGATAACTGTCACTTACTGAGTGCACATAAAAAGCACTTCCAAAAGGTGGGCTCAAATGCTCAAACTTCAGTCACAGGATGCATTCTTGGCGTTCACCAAAAATATGGGCCATGACCCTATATTGTTGGTAAAGACACTGACACTGCCTACACCAGATTCAGCTTGCAGTTGTGAAGTGGCCTGGGAAGTTCACAAATAGATGTGAAATTATTTTAAAGTAAACTACATGCTATAGTTTGTACCTACAGTGGTGCCTGCTCACAGCATAACTGGCGCTATCTAGCACACTTGTGATAAAAACAGTTCCCCAAAAGAAAGGCGCTCCTTTTTGTAAAACTTCCGTGACTGTATATCAGGTCTGATACAGGCACAAGATCGCAAAAAGGGTCTGAGAATCTAAGACCCATTTCCTTGAGGCAAAGACCTCAAATTTAGCATAGAGCCAGTAACCAGGAACAGTCAGTCCTACTCACACCTGCCTATTTTATTTTATCATTTAGTTTGAGGTTCACCTAAATTATTGCCATCATGATAGCCATCAAATAATATGGTAGCATCAATTTTTGTATTAATCATTTAAGCATTGAAATCTAAAAGCTTGCAGCAGAGTGAAAGGTCAGAAGGACAAGGGAAGAGAGGGGATGCATCATATTCTAAAATTTCATATTTTTAGTGGGTTGCAGTGTAATGGAAATTGGCAAGCACTAATTGAGTGACAAGGCCACTGGACACAGGAAAAGCAGATTTAGCTGAAACACAGCAGCCTGTAAGAAAGAAAGGCAACAATCATTCTTTGCGATGGTTGGTCTGAATCACTGTTTTACATGCCATCAGTGATCACGAACAAGCTGGAGGTGAAGCATATGCTGTGGCTCATTTTGTGTCGCCTGTACAATTATCTTACTAAAACCATTTATGAAAAAGCATGCCAACAATAATTCAGAATTGAGCACCATGTGTGTCATGAAGCATCACATCATAGCCACAAGAACGTTTAGGTGTCGCCAGAAGTAACCTGAACAATGAAGACACATCTATAGCGGCTTAACTTTAACCAACTGAATGCCTTGGAAGGAAGATTCACTGAGCTAACACATCTATGGCAACCCAACCAGAAATCTCGAGTACCCTCTAAAGAATACGCGAAAAGGCACTCAATGTGCACATTACAGGGTTGCAGTGCCCAATGTATCATTTATGCTATGCCGTGTTTGATACCTACAAATTGTGATTTAAACATAAGAAACACAGGAGCCTATAGTCATGTTTTTTTTCTATGCTCGATCGAGTTCTCAGTTATGGATAGCTTAGCAAACTAATTACTAATCAATTACTATGTAGCGACAAAGGCAGGCACCAACGAAGGATGTGAAAGAAGACGGTTGTTGTTGTTTGTGCTCACTCTCCTTGGCCATGGACCAAGCCCCTTTTGTGAATCTTTATTCCTGACATAAATCACGCTTAGAGCTAAATTTGCACACACATTTATCGGGCATGCTGGTCCTATTGTTCAGCCTTGAACTTTGTGTGCGAACTCTACCTCCAATCTTGGCTATGCCTGACCACAAGGAACAGCAAGATGCCACCTCACCCCCAGATGTCAAATGATGTAGCGTGTCAAGGCAGCAAGACGGTGTTGTATTCAGCGACACTGACAACCATATTGTGGAGGACCGGCTTTCCTCCTATGTACAACACGACACATCAGCAGAATAAGAACAAGGAAATGCCCCACACATATGCACAGCGCTAAACTGGATGCACTACCTACAAGAGAGAATGAGGGAGAGTGAGCTTCACGTCACTCGAGCACCTGCCTACAGATGTTTTTTTGGGGGGCACAGCATCGAAGCTGTGAATGAGGCAATGCCCAGCACCATAACATGTTATGGTGCTGGGCATTACTTATGCTGAGTGTCACATAACATCTGAAAAGTTGCTACGAGAGAACCAGTGCAGTTAATCTGGCGAGCTATGCATGCATCTGTAGCCTAATGGGCAAAGAATTGGGCTGCTGCACTAGGCACTCGCGTTCAATACCCACCATCAGGAGCATTACTTATTATTAATGAAGCTACCTGGGCAGGTGTACTAAGAAATTCAAAAATAGATCATGATAATGCTTTGCATTAAGAGACAACTTGCTGCCGCTTGGAGCTTAACCCACATTTCCTGCTTTGCGCTTGCAATGCTCTACCAAGGGAGCTACGTCAGCAGTTGTCCCAATGTCCATTTTCTTGGATAGTTGCACATGTGTACCAAACTTTGTCCTGAAAGTGCTAGGCAGCAGAACTAACAGCCACGATGGCCGATGTGAAGTATCCTTTAAACCCCTGACATTAAATACAACATTATCTTAAAAGCAGGCAACTAGCCAATGAACACTCATGTTCTACCTTGAGGCACTAAGGCTGCCAATGTCGAGACATTTGCATTTTATGAGCGACAAAAATAAGGGGAACCACGGAGCTCAATTTCTTGTTAGTAACAAGCACGTGATCACAACAGACAACGAAGCAACAGTGGCTTCATAGAAAAATGGGCTAGAGCTCACGACAAGCATTGGCAACTCACAATAGAATTCTTTCTCTACAATTTATTGTCTCAAGACACCTCGAAGCAAATTTTGTGGCTTATGCTTTTAGTATGTCTTTTGCGACTGCAAATTTAAATGCGTGTAATACTTTGTGGCAACTTGGAACATTTTAATGTTTAGCATCCCCATACTTTAAATCTGTGGACAAGCTTTGCCACCTTTTTAGAACAATAATTATCTGGTGTCATACATGATGACTCAAACCACTATTAGCTAAAGCAACCTTTAAAGGAGCAGAAGCATGCCCTTAGCAAATGGATATACATACCAGGTTTAGACTGAGCAAACTAAGCAGTACTTGTGGCCACTTGCTTTCAACAAGGCAGAAACAGGTGAGATGTTGACAAAGACAACAAATATAAGGTGCAGCCAAAGGAAATAAGCAGAAGCTGTAAAGACAGCAGCAGCACAGTGAAACAAATTAGACAAATGTGCACACCGCAAGCGTTCCTGAGGACAATACACAACGTCACTGCCGCCGTTAGAAGCAAATCCTCCTACAAAAAAACAAAAACAAAACAAAAACAAGATTCTTTTGCTGTAAACAGTGTGCAGTTGCTTGGTATTATAAAAACAGCACAGACAACAATTAAGGCAGACACAGTATTTGTGTCATCTGCCTTCTTGGTGTTTTTACAATGTCGATTACGGTTGCAAAGGTACGCACATGATCTACGAACAACGAAAGCAACGGACGTGTATAGAAAGGTGAGCTGAATTCATACGCTCATACATGTTTAATTTTGAAGGTGCCCGTCAAAGCGACAGCAGCAGTAAAGCGGGTTTGTTTAACAGCTTGCTCACAACGTACACATTGCACGATTTAACTCCACGGCTCTCAAAAGAGTTGCTAAGAAGCTGTAAGTGAAAGAAATACGCTTTTTGTTATCTCACTGCAACAAATGAAAGCCTCTGACGCACCTACCGCGGTCAGCGCAAGCAGTGAGCAAGGTAATTGAATGCAGCCATGTATTGCATGGGTAAATAAGAGGCGCATAGCGTAGTCATCCCATAGAGATGGAGAAACAAAGAATTACGCACGAGATATATACCAAAGGTCGGCATTCACCGATAGAGCTAGTTGAGTGCATGCATGGCGCGTGAACGCTTCCGCCGTTCGTTTTACATCGGGGTAACGCGTAGGAACTGCGATAGTACTTGTTGAAGGCACAAACGAATAAATTATCCTGCGATCACTACGAGACCTGCGACAACCATTTCGTGCTCCTTCGAATTTCGAGATCACATCGGCCACAGCTCAAATGTGCAACCGGTTGTCTTTACAAGTGTCAGCTAGAGAACGGGCAATCGCACGACACTCACCTTTGCTCCAAATGCGTCGCGGCAGCTGAGCAACAAATGTCATCAAGCCCAACCCCGCAATGTCCGCAATTTCAGCTTCTAAGCAAGTGCAAAAAACGAAACTTGAATGCTCACAATGCGCGCGCGAACGAGGCGCGAGCCATAGTGTCTGAGTTCGAGAGTAGCTATTTCAAAAAGCAAAAAAAAAAAACTAACAATGTGACGTCACATCCGGCAAAGGAGAGTTGTTCTCTTTTCTCACCTTCTCTGAGCTCACACATGCGCAGCGACATCGGAGCCCTCGGGGGCGACGTTCAGGTGCCGCCAAGTACCCAACAAAACTAACGCGGCGACAGTGCTGCCACCTACAGCTTAATCTTGCGGCCAATAGGTATGACTTGCTGTTCAGTTGATACCACGTCATTACTCGTCTCTTCATTAATATATCATAATTCCCGTTTTCTTTGTTGGCTGGCAACACCACCTCGCTGAGCGCAGATAAACTACGTAAGCCAAGCTGTGCTGCTGGGAAGAGCGCTAATTGAAACGGCGATAGCAAAGGCGTCGTTAAATAATTGAGGCCATGGTTTACAGCCGCGTTCCAGCGGCACCATCGGAGCCACTGTCCTCCTTACACCGTTGCGAGTGTTATCGGAGATAGTAAAAAAAAAGATAGTACATGTATTATCATGATCATCATGGTCATCATCATCACTATCATCATCATCATATTTTTATGTCCGCTACAGGACGAAGGCCTCTCCCAGCTATCTCCAATTACCCCTGTCTTGCGCTAGCTGATTCTAACTAACGCATGAAGGTTCTCTAAGGCGGAGTGGTTTTGAGTGCTCGCTGCCGCTGAAAAAGAGACAAGCGCGGGAGTGTCACTAAAATGCATCGCATAAGAGGTGGAGCGTGCTCATTGAGCCTGTCTTTTATAATCCACTGGATACGCAATGGTCGACCAGCGACCATGTGGGGGCACAGACTTATGCGATGATGACTTCGGCAACAGACGACACTACACCGATTTGAATATTAGTTCTATAAGCAAATGGGCCGAAGGAACGTAGTGACAAATAATCTAAATTGGCGCTTAGCTGCTGCGACATTGCACATCACTAGGCAGGTATTTTCACTAATCGTTTTTCATTTATTCTCTCGAACTTTCATACAACCCTTGGGGACGTGAATGTGTTTTATGGTGATTCAGCGCGAGAGTTCTACGTTTATGACAACGATTAAAAAGTTCCGATTACTTCTGTTACGCTTAAAGCGTATTGTAGCATTACAACGGATGGATATCACTCAGTTTCATGGCCGTGCAATATTTTCTTATTAACTCTTCGATTAGCAAATTTAATTATCCATAGGGGTGGGTGAATATTCGAAATTTAGAATACGAATCATAAGTTACGCACGAACTATTCCTATTGGAAAATGAACTACTCGGCATTTTCGAATACTGGAAACTAACCACCTATTTGGCAACAACCTACTGCTTAAAGTTTTGCTACTGTCTGCTAAACAAAGTATTACAAATTCAACAACGATAAAAGTTTTCTAAGTAATGCAGATACAAAAAGGGTAAAACAGGTGCTATTTTTGCTTCGCAGCGGAAGCCTATGCACAAGGATTCTTGGAAAGCTTTTTTGCAACCAGACTCTGAATACGTTGAGATGGTAGTCTTGTTGTTCTTTTAATGACAATTAGTGCTCTTGTGTATAAAGCTGATCTTACTTCTGTGCATCGACTTTCGACAACTCAATAGGGTTATTCTCCCTGATTGTGAGCCGATTCCTCGCGCAGAGATGATGTTTGCTAAGCTCACGGGATGTAACTTTTCCTCACGCTTTGATTTTACGAAAGGATACTGGCAAGTACCGATGGCCAGCCAGTCTAGAGAGCTCACGGCCTTCTCATGTGAATACGGACTCTACCATTTCAAGTTTATGCCCTTTGGCATCAAGACTGCACTGGCGGAGTTGCTCAGAACCTCCCTGATTTGGTCTCGCTCGCCTGCGGTGAGCTCCGGGGCTATAGTGACGTCTGTCCAGTCCTGCGTCTATCCTAGAATTGCATATGGCACGTCACCGGGAGAATCCTGGTTTGTCGCAATATCAGTCGGCTCAGCGGTGATAGCGCCTGCAGCCATTTGTTGGCTTACTGGTTTGTGCTCTTCATAATGTCCTTCACAGATATGTTGTTTTGTTTTGTTTTTCTTTTACTAGTCAGCATAGGCGTGGTAAATATTTACACCGCAATAAAGATTCGTGCTGTAAATATGTGCGTCTCCGTTTGACTATTCGATTCGATATTCCATACTTACTATTCGCCTTTGATTTGTATTCGAAAAAGTTGATCTTAGCCCACCTCTAATTATCAAGTTTAAATTAATTTAAGGAACAGTTGCCACTACGAACCTGAAGCCAGTCAAATTCAAAGCTTGTCTACTTAACAGACATCATGAGACTAGTATATTCGTAACCAAAATCTGCCCCGAAATACATTGGTGTTGCCATAATTTTGCCCCGCAATGCGCAAGGAAGGGTTCATGGGAAAATGCTGTGTTTCGGAACGTCTCTGCGATTCACATTGCAAGTTGGCGGGCGGCTGTTTCTTAATCGGCGCTATAGTATCGAAAAACCTATTATGTGGACAAGCATCGAGCAGTGGTTCTCTTCAATTCCGCGCTTTCGCAAAACAGTTCATAAAGCAATTCATCAAACGTTATTTGTGATTTCTTGTTAGCATTCTTGCTGCACCGTCTAAAAAAAGCACTTAGAAGACTTCGCTGAAACACTCTGTACACGCACACGCGGCTTTGTAGTGGTGCTATGACCAGAGTAACGCGTCTCGGTGCTTTGGGGCTGAGAGGAACCAGACCAAGGCATGTCAGCATGCAGGGCAAGACTAACAGCAGTCGCCGGGTAGCAGTTCCCGAATACGCATTGCAGTTTCCTAGTGACAGAACCTACACCAAACATACATTATCTTGATATTCTACGTTCAAAAGTAAAGTACCGATATCGCAAAAATAATAAATAAAATAAAAACTAGGTCAGCGCTCACTCTCAAAGTATGCGATAGCATAATTATACTCACGGACAACTTTCTGTGAAAATGAAGGGAAAGCTACGGACGCGTGGAGGCTGCACAAGTGTTACCGTGCGAAGTAGTCCGGCAGCGTTTCACAGTGCTTTTGGTTGCTAGGAGCAGACGCTGAATTGACGCAGCTTCCATGTGCGACGGTTTCGCGTTAGCCCAGACGCGAGTTTGTCCGCGAGTATAGATTGTGACGTCTGGACAGCTGGGCGCTTCAAGGTCGATCTTGCAGAATCTCATTAATGAAAATGACGTTTCTATATCTCGTATCTGCTACATGTTTGAAATTTCGAGCACACATTGAGGCAATCGCGCACTTTCAACACATCTCAAGCTATCTGTCAGATACCTCCAAAGTAGGTGAAGTCCACCTATAGTGCTATAAAGATATGCCTGACCGATAGCGGGATCGAGACTATATCTTCCAGCATAGCTGCCCAATGCTCTAACCAATAGGCAACGATCGCACGCATGCTTCTCTCGTGTCAAAATCGCTCTTTGAAACGTGTGGCGCGTGCGTCACATGCAAGTTTCTCGCATTCTTCCCTCGTGATAGCAGGCGCTTTGAGACGCTGTGGTAGAGTGCACTGCCTTCGAGATCGCTCCATATTTCTGTTACGTACCTTCAAAGCGGGTGAAGTCCGCCTGTAATACTGCCGCATTAAAAAAACAACACTTGAAGCCAAGTAGATTGGAAACAGAGACGAAAAGCACATAGTGGCCGAGAACAATGCCGGACTGACAGCAGAATATATTTTTTTAGAAACGTACCTTAAGGTTAAGATTTTCTTACGTTGTTGGCTGGGTTGCGTTGCTGTCAACCATGTGTGGTGCGTGGATAAGTACTATAGCTATATCTCTCATAAAAATAAATTGTGGGGTTTGACGTCCCGAAATTGGCACAGTGTGTTATGAGGGATGCCGTGTAGTGGAGGGCTTCGGATTATTTTGGCAATGTGGTGTTCTTTAACGCGCACCCAAACACGGCACACGAACTTTTCTTTTTTGCTTTTTTTCCATTCTGTCCCCACCGTCCCTCTCGGATAGCTGCACCGAAGAAACGGTGACTCAAGCATTGCCTTGGTCACGAAGGAATGATGCAATGACCATTCATGACGTAGGCACTGGGGTATTTCGCTGACGATGGTTTTTAGGTGGTTTTATCGGCTATAACGGGACTGAAGTATCGCCACAATAACTCCATGAACTCGGTCATTAAATCACAGTGCCGGAAGACACAGCAGAATATGTAAAATTTATTCATCTGTTTTAAATCACGGGACCGACACACCACGATGTCTCTCTAAAAGGCAAAGGGAGCGTAACTGCAAGGTCTTAAGAAGAATCAGGGACAGATTGTGTGTTTAGTGTGTTTGCTACCTCGGTGCGCATGCATGCTTATGCATTTCTCTTTTTTGTGTCGCGTTTCAGTTCAGCTGGTATAATTCGCCTTAATCAACTGCAACACACCTTAAGACAGGGTAACGAGAAGCAGGCGGGAAGCGAAGAACGGAAAAGATAATCTACTTCGTATTCGTCAAGGGCTTGGAAAGCGTTGAGATACGTAGATTTATTGATTAGCTTTACTAGTTATAACATTACATTTTGTGGGATTTGATAATGTGTTGACAATGGTGTTCGTCACGCACTCTAATAATGCCGCTTTACTCATAGGCCATCGCCTCCAAACAAACTTGGGAGTGCGGAGGTCGCCCTAGTTTCTGGTAGCTTCATTTCAACCTATTTTCATTTTACATTTTTGGGGGAACCATCGGGCACTCAGGCACAACAATGTACATATAACATGTAGCCTTTAGCATCTGTTTCCTCCGGCAGCAGCGTTTACAGTTAACCTTACAGTCTCGTTGTCAAAAAAAGATAGGAAGGCCATAGCCAGCAATAGCATATCCGTCAGCTGCGTAAATACAGCTCCGATATTTTACCAACCGGACACAGACATAAATCTCACATAGCTGCAATTAACTACAAAACACGTGAACTAAATATGAAATTGCTAACATTACGAATTACATTTACATTAGAAAGTTGAACACGATCTTATGCAAGACCAGCCGCGGTGGATCAGTGACTGTGACGTTACACTGCTGAGAAATGTGCAGCGGGTACGATCCCGCAGGCGGTGGCCGCAATCTGATGAGGTCGGAATGCAAAAAAAGCTCGTGTACCACGGTTCCATGGTTAAGGTGCAACCCCAGGTGGTCATAATTAATAATACAAAGCCCTCCTATACGTCGTCCCTCATAATCCACTGTCCATTGTCGTTAAACCCCACAATTTAATCTTTGTGCGAAGCCAACCACTCACGAGCACGGCATTCGAAACGTGTGGTCTTATAGCCGGAATTAAGCTTGCCTCGTCACGCACCTCAAGTGAAAATGTGGAAACCGTGTCGTTAAGTTATGCTCCTAAATTTCATCGACACATGAATGAGCTGCTGTTTTGTTTCAAGCTGGCAGGCGTGCGCAAAAGCGAAAACCCACATGCGCTGAATACTGAAAGCTATAGCAAGAAGAATTCGGGCAGTCATAGGACATTTGTCAGGTAGGAGAAGGCCTGAATGCCTACAATACTTGTTGCCACGCATGCAGTCAGCGGTAATGTGTTCTTAAGTGCCCTGACAAGAGGAAGTCATACCTCTCAGATCCAAGGACGCACAAAACGCTTGTTCCGACTGTGGAGAGTTTTTAGCCGAGTGTTTTGCTCCGCTCAGACCGGTGTATCCAAACTATTTGCGCACAGGAACACAGCGGGAACACTACTGCACATGCGCACAAGGCAGAATGCTACTCTCGCTCCGCTGTAGAGCCTATCAGTGAGCGGGGTGTTGAGATATGTCCGTTTGATTTCTTTGACGTTTTGCAGGCCACGTTGATTGCGCGTAGTTCGCGTCTCTGGTAGTTAAAACTGTCTCGTGTCAGTGTGCAGCCCAACCAGCAATGAAAATTTCCATTTTCCAGGACAAAATTGAACATGGTCTGTTGTGTTTTCTGTGAAAACTGGTTTTGGTACCTGGTGTTGACGCAACTTGCGCACCTCTGACCATCTGTGAGCACTGCGACTCGTCTGTGCAAACACTTTGTTTCAAGTTGCATCCCTGAAAACTAGTGACAGCAATGCAGGGACCATATGCACTCCCGCACGTGCTAGTGTCTGTGAGACTAAATGCTTTCTTTGACCCGTGTTTTATGAGGGACGATTTTACCTTCGATTCCACTTTTCCTTCCATGCAGGGCGGCAGCGTGGTAACGTCAGAGTCGCGTATGAGCCTGGAATGAAGAACTAAAAGAAGGGAAAATGAAATTTATAGTTGATGTCGACAGACATTTTTAGCGTTTTGAGGCCCTCCCGCGCATACGACACAGCGCTTGAAATTTACGAATCAGCAAAAGCCTGTCTAAGCAGAGGAAATCATGTTAGCCAAGAATAATCATGCCACCTACGAAAGTTTTCAACCGGTTGTTACTGCTGCCGCCTCGCAAGTTCCTAATCCGATGGCTTTGATGGACTATACGTGGTGCTGCTAGTTGCGGAAGAGGCATGGTGTGCGCGGTTGTTCGTGCAGGGGACTGCTTGAGAGGTTGTCGCAAAATAAGCAATCGAAGAGCTTTTGTGCTCGCATTCATAATCTGGGAAGCAGTTGGAATTATATATATCTATAGGTTCAGGAACTTGTGCGCTGTCCCAATGGTCCGTGAGAAAGCGGGCGCCCGCATTCCTCGCTGTGCCGCCTCGAATCGCCCGTTTCGTCGGCACTTCTCCCCAAGTCGGGTGTTCTGTTTCGCAAATGGAAACTCCGCCTCGTAGCCCATTAAGCGAAATTGGACAAATAGCGCAAAGACAAAAGCGCCGCGGCTGTAGCGGAGACGGAGCTCATATGGCTCCGGTGCCTTTTGGGTTGCTCACGCCCGGGCCAAAGAGAACACTTTCTCTCCCGGTTCCCAGTGACGGGTCAACCCCAGAGAAAAAAGCGCAACCTTCACGCCTCCTTGGGCACACTAAACTCCAGGAAAACTAGAGTGTTATTAGGCAGGCAGCGGCCAGAGCTGTTTCTCTTTCCTAGGAATGCTGGAAATCGTAACACGAACGACCCCGTTGCGTAGCCACACTAGGGACCCCGACAGGAAGCCCCGCCCAGGAACACCCAGGGTGTATAAAAACACAGCTCGTGCAAGGCACGCTCTGTGTGCACTCATTTGCTTACAGCGCTTCGGTTACCAGGAACACAACAGCTCGACACATGAAGCCCACGGTAAGCTAAGCTGCATCGATTGGGTCCAGGGTCAACGTGTACCGCTCGCATCAGGTCAAACAATTTTTGGTTATTGCGGATAAATTTATATCTCATATCGCTTGCATCTACCAAACGCAGCACCTAAGAATCCTTCAAAGTTTCTTCATACAGTGCAACTTTCGCGCAGCTAGAAAGTGTCCGCAGAAACATGCGGGCCGACGCAAAAATCCCGAAGGAATTTTTGCGACGCCCCTTGACAACTGTTTATTAGTGAAACCGTGACCGCGTGTTGACGATTGAAGAAAATACAGCTCGCAATACTGGGAGTATTTGTTCCAAGATCTCGTGACCACTTTTACTCATATAATGCTACAATTGAAACTTAGGAACTGCCATGTCTTGCTTTGCTTGGACTTTCTAGCCAAATTCACAGTGGCTTGAGGTTGGGTGTGAGATTCCGTGAATTACTCGATCATTCAGGCTTTTATTACTCCGTGAGACACTGCGTCATCCAGCGAAGCGTTTTACGGCACAAAATATTAACCTTGGTGAGTGAACGCAGTGAGTGTTTCGTGCCCTTAGCCGGAAAGCTTGAGGCGAGGTCTTCCACATACTTTGTTGGTATGAACTTACTTGCCTTCAGTTGTAATTTTTTCAGTGTAAAGGTTTTCGTGGTTTTCACGCGCAAGTCAACTCTCCTTAAGGTGTGCATTCTTTATTTTCAAAGCCTGACAGTTTCCTGATTTTTTTTTCTTTCTGTCAAAGTTTGTGATCATGGCCTGCACGATGTAGACTTCGCTTTTTTTTTTACTGTTGACCTGCCTACGTCGCGAAAAAAATATGAATGTAACAGCAACAAAGTTTTTGAATAAATTCCTCCTGAACAACTTCCTTAGTTTATGCGACGGTTTTATGCGTGCGAATATAGTAGCTCACCCATCCGCTCGCCCGCACCATCCTCGATTAAGTCACAGAAAAAACAATATAGGTCGAGCAAATGCCCGCTACTTCCTTAGAGTACCAAGAATAGATTAAAGTAGCGGAGGCACCCAGATAGTTATCTTCAAGCGTGCTATAAAGAAGCCCATCCACAGCGTCACTAGCTGGCGCTGCGCACTCACGGTACTGCTTGCCGTCACGGTCGGCTGCCTAAATCTCGGCGGCGAGAAATTTCCTTCCGCCTCCTGCGTGTGTAGTAGCCACCAGCTGCGCCATGAACCCGTGACAAGGGAGTGTGAACGTAATGCTCTGACGTAATCACGAACGGAAATTGGGACAACAGAAAGGGTGCGGTTACGAAAATCCATTTTGTGAAAAGTTGTAGAATGAAGTGCGCTACTTCTCTCTTTTTTCTCCTAATCCCGGAGCGCATTCACTATCCATGTGCGGAGTTACACAATTTAGACTTCAATAATACAAGTTTATTTTAATTTCACTCGAAGCCAATGCTTTTTCTCTGAGTGGCTTTAGCTCGAGTAGCACTCCGTGTGAACGCTTACACGCGCGCATCAGCTGATCACATCTAAATAGGGCTTATAATTGGAGAAAAGATCATATGAGGCGGTTCCTATTTATACGGTGCCGACAATGAGCCGTTGAGCTCTGCGTATGTAAGTTATGTAATGGTTTCAATGTCCACACATTGTGCTCAATGTACGCACTGCGCAGCCAAATATACAGTAGTCAATTCCGATCTGTGCTCTTGCTTTTGTATTTTCAGGTTGTCGTCTTCTTTGCCTTGCTGGCCACGGCCATGGCCGGCTTCTATGGCGGCTTCGGTGGCATCGGCTATGGCGGATACGGTGGCTATGGCGGCTATGGCGGCTACGGAGGATACGGAGGATACGGATACCGCGGTTTCCCAGTTGGACGAGTGTTTTCCTACGGCTCCATCATCAAGCATGGATACGGCGGATACGGCGGATATGGCGGATACGGCGGATACGGTCTCGGCCTGGGCTATGGAGGATATGGTGGCTACGGAATTGGCTACGGAGGATACGGCCATGGCTTTCACGGATAACATGTGTAGTGTGCTGATGAGGTCGCTGGCCGGCGATCTGGTAAATAGAGTCGTAAAGACGCATCTCGAACTCAATGCCACGTGTCAACTAAGATGACACTCACTTCCTAAGTTTTCCCGACTCCCTTGTACAATAAACCAAACCTAAGCAAACGCTGTCTTGTATTAGTTAGCTCTTTCGAGGCACTAGGCATGGAGACGAACATGAGAACGCTGTACTATACACACTATGTCTTCGGAACTGGGCGATTCTGACTGAGAAAGTTACTTTGTAGAGATTTGTGGATTTTGTAGAAAAAAAAAAGTATTTCGTAGACTAAGTGTATTTCAAGACTACTACTGATTCCAACTGCGTTTTTTTTTTATATTTGCTTTCCACAAGAATAAAAAAAAACGACGTACGGCGCAATAATTTAAGTAACCTCGTGGTGAGTCAAATTAAAGGACGTCGTTTATGCTGATGTTAGGCTGATGTTGCCCCTCTTGCATCACCGGAGGCTCTAAGTGTATTATTTAGTTTGTTGATTGCCGGGGTCAACATCGGCTTACATTTTTTTTTCATTACTCAGTGTGTAGGGATAGCAGCAGCAGAAGCGGTAAGTACCATGGGCATTGTATAAAAATGAGAAAATCAGCAGTTTTTGTAGCACATCCTGAAAGATCACTCTGTAAACCACTTATTCATTTTGAAACCATACGTGTGTTTTTCGGGAACTCCGAAAGTATAGTGAGTAACACTATACTTTCGCCGGGGATTCTTCGCGTCAGAGTCCGCGAGCTTGTAACGATTAAATACGCATGTTGCTTTATGGTTGCCAAACAGTCTGTGTGAGGAATGAACCTTACGAACCTTTGTGTGGATGACGCTTGGATGTACGCGAATTAATCGTTGCAGCTAGTTAAAACGGGGCATCTCGGTGTTGGTGTTCAGTGCGAGTTTAAAAGAAATCTTTATTTATTTCGTCTTTCCATCATTTAAGCTCACAGTGTGTTTTCTTGGGAACGGGATTGTTGAGCTACCTAACCAGAGCTGCACCGTCATATAATACGCATAAGCATCGAAAAAAGTCGTTGCAATAGACCTACTGCGCGGTGGAACTGGCAGAGCTGTGCCATGTTACCGACATGTCTCATACGTTACACACTGATCAGGACAGCATAAAGATGTTGCTGGGCACTGTTCCGGTGCCCTGCTTCGTGTACCATCTGTAGGCAAGGTGGTTATTTAGCGTTTTCCTGATCACTGCTATAGAACCTGTAGCTAGCACTCTTAGCACGGTAACCTTTAAGTTAACCTATAATTGCAAGTAACCTATAACATAACGGTTATTCTGCGACTCAAACAACTTGATCTTTGTGTTTTCGTGAATTTCCGTCGCGGCTAGAGGTTACATGTGTCGAAGCGTATATTTTAAAGGTTATTCAGCGCCAAATGTATTGTAACCTTTAGATTGTAACCTCTAAAAGAGTTGGAATTCGTGGTTCAGGGGACCTACTGGAAGTTTACTTATTACTTTGTCGTTGTCATGGTTCGTTTATGGAAAGGGACTTGAAATAATATCGCTATCCATGTTTTCTATTCAAATGAAGGATGAGAGCGTTTGAGTTCAGAAGTATATTAAGAAGAATGTATATTTACATATAGAAAGCGGAAATAAAACACACATAAACATAGAATAAGAAAGGAAAAAGAGCACTCTACACTGTTTATAACAAACACATCATCATCATCATCATCACAAGCCTATATTTATGTCCACTGCAGAACGAAGGCCTCTCCCTGCGATCTCTCCAATCACCCCTGATTCCAACTTGCGCCTGCAAATTTCCTAACTTCATTACCCCACCTAGTTTTCGGCCATCCTCAACTGCGCTTCCCTTCTCTTGGTATCCATTCTGTAACCCTAATGGTCCACCGGTTGTCCATCCTACGCATTAAATGGCCTGCCCAGCTCCATTTTTTTTTCTCTTAATGTCAATTAGAATATCGGCTATCCCTGTTTGCTCTCTGATCTACAACGCTCTCTTCCTGTCTCTTAACGGTAGGCCTAACATTTTATTGCGATAGCAATTATATGGACACTCCAAGCGGATTTCTGCCGTCGCCGTCGCCGTGAGGTTCCGTATGAAGTCCAACGGCGATGAAATTGTCGCTGCGCGCTGTATGCTGTATGTGCAAGTGAAAGCGCACGAGGGACGCGTGCCTTCACGGGGAGCGAACGCACGGCGGAGATCAAACGCGCGCGAAAGGCCGTGGGGGGACGGAAGGGAGGGAGGGAGCGGAGGCGACGTTTAGGTGCGGCACCAAATGCGTATTTATATAAAAACGTTGCGAGGTGAGAAAGTGGTAAAGACTTCCGACGCTGCTCGACGAGTGTCCCGTTCTGATCTCGTCGAAAATCTCCGAGCCGCCGCCAGAGGCACCGGCAAAAGTAACCAACGCCGCGCTCGTTCGGTGCGAACGCGGGCAAAACGCCGACGGCGTCGACAACAGTTATTTATTTATTTTTATTTACAGAATACCTGCGTCGCCTCGAAGGCTTTATCGCAGGGGGGGCGGGGGCAGTTAGATAAAGTTATGTTAAATCATTCACAGAAATAAAGAATAAATACACAATGCAAAGTAACATCAAGGTGGAACATACAATGAGTCAACATTTTCAAGCGTAATTGAAAATTTAAACAAAGTTAAGACAGTAATGCATTGTCACAAACACAGGCGCGAAAAAAATCATGATTATCAGACACTGAAACACATTCTTCCGGCAACAAATTCCAGTCTTTCACCGTATGTGGAACGAATGATTCAGTAAAACGGTTAGTATTGCAGCTGTATTCACGCACCTTCTTTGAGTGGTCGAGTCGATTCGAGGCATAAGTTGGCTCCGATAGGTAGTTGCGGCTATCAATGCCTGTTTGATTATAGAAGATACGGTGGAAGAACTTGAGTCTCAATTTTTTTCTTATGGTGATTAACGTTTCCCAGCCCAGCAATGCTTTTATTTCAGTGACATTATCGAACGGGTTGTAACTATTGGAGACGAAGCGTGCAACCTGATTTTGAAGTTTTTCTATTACTTGAATCAAATAGTCCTGATATGGGTCCCAAATCATAGAGGCGTATGCGAGGATAGATCTTACATGCAAAAAATAAAGTGTTTCTTTAACATCTTTGGACGCTGATTTAAAATTTATACGAATAAAAAACAACATTTTACTTGCCCTAGATATTGAATGCTGAATGTGTACGTTCCATTTAAGTTTCGATGTGAAGTAAACGCCAAGGTACTTGCACTCTGAGACGCTTTTTATTGTTGTGTTTTCAACATTGTACTGGGTTTGAGGCTCGAATTTTTTATTTGAAAAGCGGACGTGATTACATTTATTAATATCCAGACGCATTCGCCAGCGTAGACACCAATTTCCTATTTTATCAAGGTCCCTCTGCAAGATTGTTACATCTGATGGTGAATTTATTTTTCTGTAAAGAACACAGTCATCTGCAAAGAGTTTCATGGGGGACTCTATGTCATCTACAATGTCATTAATATATATGAGGACTAATAGTGGCCCCAGAACGCTGCCCTGGGGCACTCCTGAGGATACGGTTATGTGTGATGAACTACATCCATTAAGAACTACACACTGTTTACGGTCATTAAGATAATTACAAATCCAGTTCTGGGTTTTATTATGTATGTTCAAAGACGTTAACTTAATATTTAGTAAGTGATGAGATACTGTGTCAAACGCTTTTTTAAAGTCCAGGAATAGTGCATCTACATGTTCGTTCTTGTCAAGGGAGTTACCTATAAAGTGTTGGAATTCAACTAATTGTGTGTTGCATGAGTAACCGTTACGAAATCCATGCTGTGAGGCAGCAAAAAAGTTAATCGACTCAAGGTACTTAAATAATTGACTATACAATATATGCTCAAAAACTTTGCAGCATACTGAAGTTAGGGATATAGGCCTGTAATTTTCCACCAGTTTCTTGCCCCCAGATTAGTCCCCAACAGTTGTGCGCGTTGCTGGTGCTGCTACACGTCCAAGTTTATACAGCTGATAAAACTACTATCCTTACTCCGTATAGCTCTCTACTAATTTGCTATCGCAATTGATGCTTCGCCTTTAGGGTGAAACTGCGACATTTTTTTTTCGTTCCATCGCTCTTTGTGCGGTTCCTAACTTGTTCTTGAGCTTCTTTGTTAACCTCCAAGTTTCCGCCCCATAGTTTAGCACTGGTAGAATGCAATGATTGTAAACTTTTCTTTTCAAGGACGGTGGTAAGCTCCCAGTCAGGATTTGGTGATGCCTGCCGTATGCACTCCAGCCCAGTTTTATTCTTCTGTAAATTTCTTTCTCGTGATCAGGGTCTCCTCTCAGTAATTGACCTAGATAAACATACTCCTTTACAGGCTCTAGAGGCTGACTGTCGATCCTGAATTCTGGTTTCCTTGCCAGGCTATTGAACATTATCTTTGTCTTCTACACATTCATCGTCAACCCCACTCTTACACTTTCTCGGTTAAGGTCCTCAGTCATTTGTTGTAATTCGTCCCCATTGTTGCTGAATAGGACAATGCCATCTGCAAACATTCAGTATGCTTACAAATAACACAGTTCTCATTAAATAAAGTTACCGCAATTCTAATCCTATAGTTATTAGGTGTGTCCAAATACACAAAGACAGTGGAATGAGAGCGTGGTGTGGCTCACCAACAGTTCTGGCACATGGTCGCGTAGGTGAAGAACGCCGAGCCGTCGTCGAAGGAAGGTACTAGTCACTCCTTGAGCGAACTCCAGGTTGTCACGAGATGGGACCTTGTACTGGCTAAGGAGGTTAGGCAGTCCAGGTTCTGCCAGTAGAAATCTGGAAGTTCGGGCCCGTGGCCCGCCAGCTCACTCCAGTCACGCGGTGGGACCTTGTCCTAGCTCCGGAGGCTAGGCAGTCCAGGTTCTGCCGGTAGGAGTCTTGAAGCTCGGGCCCATGGCCTGACGGCTTACTCCCGCTCCCGGCGGACGCTGACTTCTCTAGTGCTCACTTGCGTTCGAGCACCAACAGGCCGTTATATGGTTTCTCTCTGATCTCTTCTTCATTTCTTTTCTCCTATGTCAACCATCGTGTCCTTAATGGTCGCTTTCTTCTTATTATTTGTTTCGACGGGGCGTCAAATTGCACGCGCGTAGCTTCTTCGTCATCTGCTTCTTGCGCTCACCCATTCGCTCTCGGTGTTAAGTTGTCTTCGCCGCACAGCTCCCTTTATCTACGACACTGGCTTCGCGCACTGTCACTCCCTAACACACAACAAAGAGTCCCCCTTTTGAAAGAGTTTGTTTTTCGGAGAAAAATAAACTGCAGTTTACAGCGCAACCAGACACTACTTTGTGGGACTACTTTGTTAACAAAACGACACACACAAAAAAAACTCCACAGTCAAGTGCTCACGAGGCAACTATTGCAGATGGGATGTTTATAACCGACTCATATAATCCGCACCAACATATCCTGAGCCTTTAATGTGCTCTACCCTAAACGAATATTCTTGTAATGCAAGGTTCCACCGCAAAACTCTGCTGTTCAAGTGCTTCACTTTTAAGAGATACTGTAAGGGTTGGTGATTGGTTTGTACCACGAATGAGGTTCCAGAGAGGAAGACGTGAAAATTCTCGATCGCCCAAACTAAAGCCAAACATTCCCGCTCTATTGCGGAGTATCTCTTTTCGCGAGGCTGAAGTTGACGTCTGGCATACGACACAGGGTGGAGGAAACCATCATGGTCTTGCATGATAATAGCGCCTATAAAGGAGTCTGATGCGTCTGAGCGGAGCACAAATTCTGTCTCAAGGTCAGGTGCTTTTACAATTGGCCCAAAGGATAGCGCCTTCTTGAGCGATTGAAACGCTTCTTCTCTTTCCCTGTTCCATGTCGTTTTATTCTTCTTCATCTTCTTCGTCATCTCGGTAAGGGGCTGTGTCTATTCGGCGTACTGAATCTCCTCGATACCATCTCCGATCGTTACGGAGTCAATGCCACAGCTGTCATGAACCTTGAAGGTAGGTAATAGCTTCTCGGACTCCTCTTCCTCGACCACCACAAAAGATAATGTTTGAGGAAGCTCTTCCAGCTGACGTCCTTCATATTTTTTAGCATGTTGATATGAAAAAGTGTTTTTCTGGGTCCCAGGTCCAGCCAATAATATACTCATTCGTTTTTCCTGTGACAAGAAACGGCCTTTTCCACTGCATTAGCAATTTGTTGTTATTTGTGGGAAGCAGAATCAGGGCCCGGTCGCCAACTTTGAGTTCTCGTTGTTTGCTGCGACGGTCGTAATATTTCTTTTGCCACTTCTGTGCGCGGCCCAAGTTTTGTTGTACCAGCTCCAACGTCTTCTCGAGACGTTCTCTTAAATCTAAAACATATCCGTACGCCGTCTTGATTTCTTCATTTTCTCGCTCCTAAGTCCAGAGCTCTTTCAGTATGCTCAGAGGACCTCGGATACGTCGGCCATAAATGAGTTCCAAAGGCGAAAATCCGGAGATCGCTTGCGGGGCTTCACGATATGTAAACAAACGATGTGCAAGCAAGCGATCCCAAGATTTTGCTGTTCTTGAACAAGCTTCCGCCACATCTGTTGCAAGGTTTCATTAAACCTCTCGACCGCCCCGTTACACATAGGATGATACGGAGTGCAACGAAGTTACTTGATTGCCAACAATTGATTGACTTCCTTCATGAGATCCGATGTAAAACATGAAGCTTGGCCGCACAGAACATCGCATGGGAAGCCAATGCGAGAAAATATCTCGACGAGTCCTTCTGCAACTGTAGCTGAGTCGATTGGTGTCAAAGGTACAGCATCTGGGTAGCGAGTCGCAAAATCCACAAGAGTGAGTATATATCGATGACCGCTTGTGGAAGTGGGAGTTAGAGGTCAAATGATGTCAACAGCAACATGTTCAAAAGGGGTGTCGATCAACGGCATCCGTCCTAAAGGCATCTTGCCCACCTTGCTTTTTGGCGAATTTCTTTGAGAGGCGTCACAAGATTTGACGTGTCTGCGGATTTCTTCTTGTACGCAAGGCCAGTAAAAGGCCTTAAGAACGCGATCCATCGTCCTCTTGATACCTTGGTGCCCGGACATGACATTCTCATGAGCCAACTGTAACACTTGGCGTCGCAGTGACTTTGGGAGTACTGCTTGTTGAAAAGTTTTGCCAGGGGGATAGGAAGTAGTGACAATATAAATTCTATTTCTTGATGACGAACGCAATGGTTGTTGATCCTATGCCAACAAATTTCTTGCCCACTCTGGCTCTACATACATAGAGCTTCCAGTCTTTCTCTTGTTCTTCCCGGAAATTCTTGTGAGGCTATTGCCAAGGGAATTTAGCAGTCGGCAATCTTTGCAAGTTCTTCGTGCCTTTTATACCAACTAAACGTGAATTTGGCCTTCGTCCACAGAGTGAACTTCCCTCTTATTGGAATCATGTCGAGAAGAAAATTTGCACGAGTCATCGGGGTCATTGGCCTCACGCGACCCAGGTACATTTTTCACTATGATATTATATAGCGGTGATGTCATGCACTTGACAATCGCCGTCTCAGAGAAGTAGGGAGACCTAATTTGCACCTCGGCCTCAGGGACTACAATGCTACTTCCATCCGCCAACCACAAAGTAGCCGTAGTGGTGGTGAGGGCTTCATCTAGCACGAGTGATCGGCGACCAACCAAAGTATTACTTCCGGTGTCCCTTAAGACGCGAACCCTTTGTCCATTGATTTCGCCTGGCAAAATCGGCATGCGATGTGTACTAGGTAGCACTTAAGTTTTCACCGTACCAGTGATGTCCTCGTCTTGTTTCAAGGCGTCACAATCGTCTGTGGGTTGCTGCGGACTGGTCTCGTCCTTGGCAACAAACAAGAGGTAGCTGGTCTTGATGTGCCGTTCTTTTTGGTACAACTCTTGGGTTCATGTCCAGTTTTACGACAGTATGGGCAATATAGTTGCTTTCCATTATTGCAGCAGTCAGAAGCCTTGTATCCCGTACGCCCACAAACGAAGTATCTGATCTCCACCTTTGAACCCGTGTTATATCCTTCCGCCGTTACACTTGTGTTTTCACCCTTATCCCGAACTATTAGTAAGTTCCGTAGTCTTTTTGCCTCCATGAAAATATAAGCCGCTTCTGCCATGGTGTGAAGAGTCTTGCAGTTTTTCTCTCGTAAGAAGAGCGCCAGCTGACTGTGACATTTGACCATGAATTGCTCAGCCACAATTAAGTCACGGAAAGAATCAAAGTTCCTCGCGGTCTGGGAAATTTCTATCCAGCGGTCGAAAAAGCTTAGAAGCCTTGTGGCATACTGCGGTCTCGTTTCGTCGTCGTGAGGCTTGCTCTTCCAGAATTTCTCCCTATAGCATTCAGCCGTGAAACGAAAACGCTGGAGCACTGCCAAATTAACTTTGTCGTACTCAAGAGAGTCATCAGGCCGACAATCGCCCAAATACTTTCAGAGCTTCGGCGCTTAGGCATAAACTAAGAGCCAATGCCCACTTTTCCCGAGGCCAGTCTTGACCTGTCGCCACCCTCTTGAATCTTTTCAAATAGGCGTCAAGGTCGTCTCGGTCCTCGATGGAAACCGGTATAAAACTGTGCGGATTCACGCCTGAAGGCGCACCTCTTTGGAGCCCAGAGTCAACCACCGTTCGCTCCGCGGCACCAGTCTCCGCTACTCTCAGGCGCAGTTGAAGCGCCCGTTCTTTCATTTCCAAGCGTCGCTGACTTGCATCTCCGCTATGGCCTTCAGTTTATGCGACTTTAGGGCGTAACTGTAAATGGCGGCCCTCCAGTTCCAGCTGGTCCTTCTTCGCCTCTCTCTCAGCAGCTCGTTCCTCGCGCGCTCGCGCCTCTCGCTCATCGAACCATGCTTGCAGTACCGCTCCTTCCAACCCCATGCGTTCTGCCGGCGCCATTCACTCTCGCGTGCTCATTTTTTTCTTATGAAAAAGAGCAACTGTGTATCAAACGCTCACGTCCTGTCGTGCGGAGGCCAATTTGTCACGGCTATTTTATGGAAAGTGACTTGAAATAATATCGCTATCCATGTTTTCTATTCAAATGAAGGATGAGAGCGTTTGATTTCAGAAGTGAAGGAAGAATGTATATTTACATATAGAAAGCAGGAACAAAACACGCATAAAGAAAGATAAAAAGCAAAAGGGTAAAGAACACTCTACACTGCTTATAACAAACACATTTCTTATTAATTAAAGTTACCGCAATTCTAATCCTATAGTTATTAGGTGTGTCCGAATACACAAGGGCAGTGGAATGAGAGTGGGGTGCGGCTCACCAACAGTTCAGGCACATAGCCGTCGTCGAAAGAAGGTACTGGTCGCTCCTTAAGCGAACTCCAGGTTGTCAAGAGATGGGACCTTGTACTGACTCAGGAGGTTAGGCAGTCCAGGTTCTGCCTGTATAAATCTGGAAGCTCGGGCCCGTGGTCCGACAGCTCACTCCAGTCACGTGGTTGGACCTTGTCCTAGCTCCGAAGGCTAGGCAGTCCAGGTTATGCCGGTAGGAGTCTGGAAGCTCGGGCGCACGGCCCGATGGCTTACTCCCGCTCCCTGCGGACGCTGACTTCTTTAGTGCTCACTTGCGTCTGAGCACCACAACGCCGTTCTATGATTATTGTTGTTGTTGACCTGAGTGGTTGGGGCGCATACCCACAGCGGAGGATTGGGCATGAATCGGGTGGTTATATTCGGCGTATAAAAACAAGGGAATTAACGATAAAAACACTGGAGCTTAGAAAGTCTTGCAGTCCTTCCTTTTCTCCTATGCCAACCTTCGTGTACGGCCCTTAATGGTCGCTTTCTTAGTATTTTGTTTCGACGGCGCGTCAGATTTCACGGACGTAGCTTCTTCGTCGCCGGCTTCTTGCGCTTACCCATTCGCTCTGGATGTAAAGTTGTCTTCGCCGCACAGCTCCCTTTATCTACAACACTGGCTTCGCTCACTGTCACTCTCCAACACACAACAGTCGTATTGCGAGCCTGATGTGGTGTTTTTAGCCGGGACTAACCTGTGCGATTTGTTGTGCGGCCGGGGTAATGAGGCAGGTTGGACTAAATTAAGATTTTATTGGTACCAGTGCGGATCTTTGGTTTCGCAATGTCAAAAGAAGTTTAAATTTTGCACGATCGTATGCTCAAGTCAGACAGCAGCAATTCATTCGTCACTGATCTCTACTGCATACGAGCCATTGTAATATAAAAGGGAGCCACAGAAACAGTGAACATACATCGGAGAATATTGGGGCAAACAATGTTGTGCCATGAATTATCACTACGGTTCAATGTGGTGGAAAGCCCCCCGCTACCACTGCAGGCAGTTTAGGCTGTGGTATAAAACTTAGACTTGTATACCTGCACAAAAACTAAAAGCGGATGCATTATGATTATTGAATAAATATTTCTACCTCATATTTTTTTGTTTTTTATTATTTCTTTGTGTATCAATGTTCCCTTTATTCGCGCTGCTTTTATATTCTTCTGAAACGCGACACTCACTAACAGCGGGCGCACACTGAAGGTCGCACGTGGGCGCACGCTAGAGTACTGTAAAATCTCTAAGACCGACAGAATCAAAGCGTCGAGCAGGCAGAATAACTAATCTGCAGGGCGAGAAAGGTGCTTCGTAATAAGACTTATACTCTACACTGCAACGGAATGTTTTGCCACCGCGATTTTTTGTTATTTTTTTTCATTTTTTTGTATTTTTGACGTATTAGAGGGAGTGGTTCCTAAATTGCAGCAAATGTCGGGTTCATTAGAGAACGCCAGATACGCACCAACTTTGCCCGCTCACTAACACGCGAGAAAGACGCCGCTACATTCACATGACAGCGGGCGGGAGCCGCTTCAGTAAGGTCTCGTAGAGAGATGAACGTGCACTCACGGTATGTGGCCGCAATGGCGGCCGGCCAAATGAGCAGGGAGAAAACACACAAATACAAACGAACAACAACATCCTGAAGCAATAGAATATTAGCATCTTGATATATAGGGTCCTGCGACACTTTGACGGAATTGTAGTTTGATTATTATCTTTATTTGCGCTAGATGCGGGGCGTGTTCAAACGCGCTTCAGCTTCAGCCAAACCAATGCCTCCTTTACTAGATGCCTGCCGCGTCGCTCGTTTTCCCATTGGAGCGGAGGTTCCCGTAGTTCAGGGTAGTCGCGGAGAGGCGGCGCTCGCTGCCCACCCTACTTCCTGTTGCGGAGGAAGTGACGATTACGTGGCTGGCACGCGCTCGACCAATGACTTGACGAGAGACCGGGGGTCCTGCCTCCGGGATTGCAACAGACGCCGCTGTAATATCGGAGGCAGGGTCACGTTGTTCAGGTTTGGAGCGGCCGCCGCAGCCAGCGCTCCCAGCCGACCCTGGTGGAGGAGAGGAAAGAGGAGAGGGGCAGGAACCAGCTTCTCCGCTCACGCAACAGGCATCTTCTAAAGGAGGCATTGGCCAAACACGAGCGCCGTCATATCTCATCTGCGTTGCGCAGCTCTCGCGATGCATGCCGGGAAGAGTATCGCCGGTGCTGACGTTTTGAAACGGTCGTGCCGCACTTTGTTTCATCGCTTTAACCACGTTTTTATGCTCTCCGATTTGGTGGCGTGCGCTTACCAAGCGTGTTGTGCGTCTGAGTCGCTCGTGATGTGTGGTACAATTACCAAAAAGACTCATGAAGGCGTGCGCGCAGCTGAAAAGAAGCCATGACGCCGTGCGTGCAGCAGGGACCTGTTTGGCGTGCTGCGTGGCCTCTGCGACGAGGCGCATTGCCGATGGCCAATTGTAAAAGTTCTTCGTTTACTTGAGAGTGGTGAGCATCGGTTGTGTTGTGACTGCTGTAATGAATGCCGAAGACAGCAATAAATGTGACCTAGGTAAGCAATGATTCCTGATCAACTATTTATTTGCTTGTGTGTCTGTCGTATATTTCAGCGTCAATTCATGCTCATGCTCGCACTATTCAGTTTCATTGAAGCGAACTACTTGCTCGCTTCATAAACACAATTTTTTAATATTACTTTTTATTGGTGTACCACAATCATTCACCGTGTTGGTTATTCTTAAAGCTCAAGTTTATGTTGCACTTTTGTCCGGATGCACATTAGACCTCATGCACGGAACTGGTGTTTTGTGCTGATATTCAGTTTGTAATCACTTGATATTGCGTTTTGACTGTTAAACTGTCACATTATTGCGGTGTTGTCTTTTGTACTTGTACTGAAGGGGAGTACGAACTGACTTGGGAATTCATTTTCGTTCAGTTTTTAATCTTGACTTTTTTCTTGTTACCAACATTTCCTAGACAGAAGAGCATATTCACCTTAGGCGTGTTTAATTTTTTGTTTTGTGGTAGTTTTTCGTCTCCTTGTGGAGTATTTATGCCTCTTTCTTTACATGTTAATAGCTGTTGTTTGCAGGGTGACACTAACTATGAGATTGTAAGATTACTTTTCTATCCTTATAGGCTCCACTACACAGCAAGGAGATCGGAGAATTAGCAATTGACGTACTAACAGCAAACAGACATGATTGTGCACGCAACAGGGATGAGATCGTCGTCCTCGTGATAGTCAAAAACTTATATGTATTTGTATTTAAACATATTGTACACGAACCTTCAATATTTGTATTTGTTTACCCCATTCCTTGTGATGCTGTAGAAATTTGTGCTGCCAGGCAGCGCTGTACTCAGAGGTTTTTTCATTATTGCTTCATGGCTGGGAAGAAGAAAACAGAGCAAGGCAAAATGTATTTTTGCTTGTGAAGGGAAAACTTTGAGTTGCCTTGTTTTGTATATGCAAATAAAGTAATCATGACATTTTCACTAAATGTTTTGTGTCAGCTTCCCTTCTCACAGCTGCTACTCACATCATTTCCAGAATGTGGGTGCTGCCGTCTCATGGATGGATGGACGGATGGATGAAGAACTTTATTAGTGTCCTTTAGGGCGCGTGATAGCGCGCAGCGGGCCGCTCCCACGTCGGGACAGAAAGGCCGAGCCTCTCCGCCGCGTCGCGGGCCCGTTGGACAGCCCATAACTGTTCTTCGAGGTTGGGGCTGCGTAGAACCGCATCCCAACGTGAAGAAGTGTTGCTTTTATCGCCGCGTAACGCGGGACACCGCCAGAGTATGTGAGGTAAGCTCGCTAAGTCATTGCATAGTGCACATGCATTTGTTGTCTGAATTTCGGGGTACATTTTGTGAAGAAGTAGGGGGTTTGGGTATGCCCCCGTCTGTAGGAGCCTTAGTGTTAAAGCCTGAGGTCTATTGAGTTTACAATGTGGGAGGGGGTAGATCCTACGAGCCAAGTAAAAATGCTTAGTAATTTCGTTGTACGAGGAAGGAGAGTCTCATACCTCCATAATTTTTTTTCGATACAGGAAATGTTGCATGCAGAAATGCGCATTCATTCCGAAATGTGCCACCTTTTCAGATGTGCTTTCTACTGTTGTAAAATATAATTATTAGAAATCTCACTGTCATGTGATGACATGATACTTTTTGCAAAAAACTTTCAACATGGTCCGCGGCAAAAAAAAAAAGCATGTTGCGGGTCGAACCTGTATACAATGCATTCACCTATACAAAAGCAACATACGGTGTATTTCATCAATTATTTTGTGCTTTGCACATTTAATCCTAAAATTACCAAGTATGTGCCAGCTTAGTTCAAAAGGTGCAACATTTTGATGCATCGTGCATTCTATACTAATTACTGCAAGTTGCCTTGTGTAACTGATCTGCGCTGTAAAATACCAAGGCGGCAAAGGTTTATACGTTGGGAACCAGACTGTCCTTGAATATTAAAAAAGAGAATTTGAGACGAAATGTGGATTTCTGCTGAACAAGTTTTATAGACATCGCTACAGAATTTCTGCAATAATCATTAGCACGAATTGCGCCAATAAACTCCAATAATCATCATTAGTATGAATATTACCAATATTTCACTGATCAGCATGTAAAAAAAACAATAGTGGTTAACGGCAGAACTGGTCAATCAGCACTCCATACCCGGTTGCTGGAAGCATTCTGCCGTAGAATAGTCTCAAAAGCTCATACTGCAAACATTCCATTAAATGCAATGCTGTTCCAGTTGAGATATTTACAGAATTTTGCTGGAAACATGCCATAAAATGCGTTGCTGTTCCAGTTGCGATATTTACAGAATTTTGCTGCAGGGTGTCCAGAAATAATAACTGAAACAGCAACGCACTTCATTGCAAATTCAATTTCTAGAAACTGGTGCCAGGCACAATTATGGCAAATTGGTATGCTTTCAGTACTGGCTGCCTTCCATATACAATGACATGTCCCTCAAAGAAATGAAAAAAAGCTAAGTAGTACAATTTTGGCACCAAATAATTGTATTGACTATCGCGCAAATGCGGTCTGCCACCGCTATGAAGCTTTCACAACAATAAAATGTCATTTTGCCTTAAGACCTGAACATTTATTACTTTTAGACAATGAGTCATGTCCAAGAAACTTAAGCATAACCCCTGCGGCCATTTTTGTGAACCTTTTGTTGTAATCTTTCGTATAGGCATAGTCTTGCACGTCTTCACACGCGCGCCCTTATGCGCATGCACATGAATTTTGTACATTGCTCCTTCGGCCATCCATTCAACTTCACTGCAGTACTCTAGCGTAACTCACTGAGCAGCGTTTTCAAAAAATGGTTCAACAACTTTCCGTTAGCTACGTCGAAAGGGTACCTTTTTCCGATAACAGAAGCTTTTACGGCCCTTAGTCATAATTTCTCTGCTGAGTTATAGCAGTGCTTTAACCTTCACAAAGAGCTAATATAATGCCGCAGAGAAGTTATGACTAAGTGCCTGAAATGCCTATATTTTCATAAGAGAGTATCCTCCTGACGTTGGTAACTGAATGTTGTAGAAATTCAGCCAATCATTTGAAGTAGAATTTTTATAAACTGCTGTTCAGTGATTTACGCTTGTGGATTGCGGTGAAGTTTGTTGGTTGGCCGAAGAATCAATGTACTAAATTCATGGACGTGCGCAGAAGGACGCGCGTTTGAAGCCTTGCAAGACTGTATACCTATACAAAAGGTTACAATACAAAAAGGCTACGTGTACCTATACTAAAAGTTACTATATAGCAACCTTTAGTATAGGTACACGTAGCCTTTTAATTTATACGTGCACAAAATTGTGAGAATATGCCCCTTTATTAAACGTTGCTTCAGTAAAGGTTACAATTTTATGTTTAATTTATAGGTGCACAGATTTGTGAGAATATGCCCATTGATTAAGGGTTCTTCTTTTTCTTTCTGGGGTTTTACGTGCCAAAACCAGTTCTGATGATGAGGCACGCCGTATAGTGGAGGGCTGCGGATTAATTTTGACCACCTGGGTTTCTTTACCGTGTACTACAACGCAAGCACACGGAGAATTTTGCATTTCGCCTCCATGTAAATGCGGCCGCCGCGTCCGCGGCCGAGGCCGAATCCAGCCGTGGCCGGGATTCGATCCTGCAATCTCGTGCTCAGCAGCGCAACGCCTTGTTTATTAAAGGTTACTTAAATAAAAGTTACTATGTAATTTTATTGATTGGTGCACAAACTTAATTGTGAGCATATGCTCCTTTATTAAACGTTACCATGCTAAGAGTAAAGCCGCATCTCACATGGTTGACGGGGGTTTACGAGAACCAATCGTGCAGTCATCAGGAGTGCTCAAATAGGCCACCTGCGTGTAAAGCGGAATTCATTTTAAGTGCCCGTTACATGACACTCTGCATGTGCGGGCGTCTGCACGATGCCTGCAGTGTGCGACGTTTGCAGACAGCGTGGCTGAGAACGCGAAAAACAAACTGAAAGAAAGTTTTAAGGGAGTATGTTATACATTATTGCACCGCTTTCCCTATAATCCAAGATCTGTTACCACAGAAACATGCACGTTCCGTCACTGGCATGCGCACTAAACACGAAGCGAGTTTTTAGTGTTTAACACCGCGGCCGATTTCATTAAAAGTAGCCAAGGTAGCGAACACTATTATGCTTGTGATTCACGTTAAAAGGCAAAATGATTGTATATTTATAAACGGAATGATATAGGCGACTGGTGTGATGCAAACTAATAAAGAGTATTAGCTGCACATCAATTCAGTTAAAGCGCTTCACCCCCGATAAAAAACACAATATTATGTCAGTGCTCTTACCTAGCTGGCAAAATGTAGTCATATGGCTGAAAATGCCGTAAGCATACATGTTTGCAGATTTTCTTCATGTAGCGCAAAAGCACACGGACGTAGAAGAAGAACAGAGACACACACAGGCGCTAACTTCCAACAACGATTTATTTCCGGGACGGACGCCACTTTTATACCCTCAATTTTTCCTTTCATTCTCCACTTACTTCACAGGCAGGTGTCTGCTCAAACGGTACATGATAGTCAAATATTCTAAGATACTTGCAGGCTGAGGCACGATAAAAAAGCATACGGTAAAATGATATAATGAAAATTGCAGACTAAGCATGGAGAACCATTATGTTTATCGCACGCGCAGGAATTCCAACTCCTTCGTGGATAGTGACAAAGACGATTTGCTAGCACAGGTATCACCGAACTTTTCAATGTGAGCACTTTCAATGATTAGACGAGTTATTTCGCATTTGCTTCTCCCGATAATGACAGTATCTTCAAAGCGGGGCTCCCCGCAACCGCACTTGTGACAATGACTTGCGAGGTAGCCATCCGCCACAGGCTTGTTGACATTATTGGCATGTTCTCTCGTGAGGGTATAAAAGTGGCGTCCGTCCCGGAAATAAATCGTTGTTGGAAGTTAGCGCCTGTGTGTGTCTCTGTTCTTCTTCCACGTCCGTGTGCTTTTGCGCTACATGAAGAAAATCTGCAAACATGTTATACCAACAAGCCCAAATGTCTACACTGTAAGCATACATACAACCTCCATCGCCGTCACGTTGGTCAATGTTATGAGCTTGCCCATCAGCAGTTTCTGGGTCCCCATCTCTTCACCTCTCTGGTATCTGGAGAATGATGCAATGATACTCCATGACTATTTCATCTTGTAGATGTGCAGAACGTCTCGTAACAACGTTCTCGAGATTTGTTTTTGCACCGTTATTGCTCTGACGACATCGAAAAAAAAAAAACAGAAAGCTCGACGAGCAACCGATTCATGCAAGAAAACGCTGTGGTTTCGAAATTTGCTCGCACGTATCCAGTGCGTCGCGGCTTGGCCGCGGTGCGACGTCCGTTTCTTCAAAATCGTGAGTACAGTTGAACCCCGAAAGAGCGACTTACAAGTTATTCACGCTATAAAAATGTTCACTGAACCTGTCGTCCACGTTACGTCCGATACGAAGGACGCAAGACTGGCCATCCGCACGCGGTGGCTCAGTGACTTAATAGTGTTCAGCACTTCAGCACTAAGTCGTGGGTTCCATTCCCGACCGCTGAGGCCGATTTCCTCGGGGCCCGTAACGCGAGAACGCTCTCGAAGTATAGTACACCTAGAGCTCATTAAGGAACCCCAGGGTGTAAGTTTCATCCGGAGTGCCCCATTATGGCGTCCCTCATAGCCTGCGTGTTGCTTTGGTACGAAATGTCGTAAAGCATCTGGGCGAGGAGGCGAACTACCCTCACCGCACACAGGCTGTCTCTCCAACTGGCATCGACCAGCACTCGAAAGCGTGGTTTTCGGTAATTGATTTTCCTGCGTATTTTATCTTTTTTTTTGTCCTTTTCTTTCTTTTTTTTTGCGAACTTTTTGCTCGAGCTGATGAGAGAAACTGAGGAGCTCAATTTTCGTTAGTAACAACCGCGTGAAGCCAACAGACAATGAAGCCAATGAAAGCGCGAGAGAAATTACCTGTTTTTTTTTTTTTCATTGGATTGCAGAATTAGTCAGCAAAACGAAAATAGATGAAAAAGCAGCTTGCTGCTCTACCGTTTAGCTACAGCCCCACCATTGAGCTACAGCGGCATTTGTCTCCCCATTCACTTTCTTGGGTACTTTTGGATGTGTACTAGATCTCGCTTTAGAAGTGTTCGCGGCCGGAGTGCCTCCTTCGAGGAAAGGGGCGTTCTCGTTGTTACCAGCGATTCATGTAACCAGCACGATAAAAACGGGATGCAAAGGTGAGGCGCACAGGATTTTGTTCGAATTTGCGGCAGTTTTCGGGACGTACGTCGGTGTACGTCCAGACAAGATTGTCACTGCGTGATCTACGCAACGTGATTCTCTTTTTGCAATGCGCAAACCTGGTGAAGGGCCCTTCAAGCCGTGAATAGCGGAGCTTTGCCTCAGCTTCTTTCATTTCTCCCTAAATGAAAATAAACGCCTTGAAGGAATGAATGAGTGAATGAATGAATGAATGAATTAATAATTAATTAATTAATCCACAGCTACATGCGATCGACATCCCTCCTCCCAGAAAAATCCAAATTGCCTTCAAATTAAAAATTTTATTTTCATTTAGAACTTCTTTCAAAATAGTCTCAATCCCAATCAATGCATTTGTCCAACCTTTCCTTCTCTGGTTCCAAGCAACTCTCGAACACCTCAAACTTTATCCTGTAAAGTGGCTCCTTCGAAGCTGTTTTCGCCTCGTGAACATTGGCAAATCTCCTTCTTTATTAGGATTTTTTGTCGAAGAACGATAACTTTATTGATAGTCCGGCTAGTTATTCGGAGATTCGGGCGAATACCCCTGCCTAGGTGTCGGCCACGAGCCCTTGAGCTCGGGCGGCCTCCTCGGCCCGCTGGACGGCCCAGAGTTGGTCTTGGAGGGCGGAGCTGAGCAGCGTAGTCTCCCAGCGCGTTCGGTTCGTGGGGGTTCGAGGAAAGTGAAAAAAAAAATTTTTTAGAGGTCATAGGGAGCTTGGACCGATGGATGGGGTGGACAAAGGACGCCGGTTCATTCCGCGAGCCTAAATACCACGACACAGGCAAAGCAGTATGGGCCGATACGCTGTCGTGATGGAGAAACGAATCACCCACATTCCCCAATTTTGCGTGTTTCCCTCGCACAATCTCTCTCAATCGTCTCAACACCTCCAAGTAAAATTGCTAATTGACAGTCTGGAGGAATGAATTACTATCGCAGTGCAGCTTCTGTCTTTTCTAGAAGTTCTTCCATAACCTTGTACTTTTCTTGTATAGCGATGATATACACCCAAACAAATCGCGTTATGTTATTTTACAGTGACCCTGTGTTTAAGACCATTGCAGTCAACATTTTCCGTTGTGATACAATAAGTACTATGATTGCCCAATTTTATCTCATCCCATTGCTGAGCCCCACGCGTTTAGTGTTATCGTATTTGAATTATCTATTCCGGTTTCACTGTATTGTAGCTCGTATGACAGTAAGTACTCGGTTACCCAGTTACACATACTGTGTTTCCCAACAAATGTCCGTTCTTATTATTTCTTGATGTCAGCGAATCGGTATTTTGACTGTCAACTGGGAACAAGTATGAAAATGAAAGACTTGTTCTCAGCGTTGCACTGAAATAATCATCGCATGAAGCATAAACACGAGCAACATGACCAGCACCTACGTGCTCTTCAGGTGTCTTTTGATTGCTTCATACTTATTGAAACATGGTGCGAACAAGAAAATTATTTCATCTGAATCGAATTTCTTTTTTCGCTTTTTCTTAAACAGGGGAATGCGTGGGGGCGGAGTGGTAATATGTTAAACCTTGCTACACATCAGTTACAATGACTACGAAGTTTTTACATTGCGTCATAACCAATATATTTTACTGTTTATTTATAGGCCCCGGAGCGGAAACAATGACCAGTTTCTCCATTACATAAATAATTTTCTAGAATTCTGTTCTATTAACCGCTATTTTGTGGTCTTGAGAGGAGCGAGAGAGAAGATTATTTAATTAGAGACAAAGCGGAGAGGTTGGTCAGAGGAGCGTGTCTCTGGCCTGTTACTTCACACTGGGGTAAAGGGGAAGGAGGTAAGGAGGAAAGTAGAGGAGGTATCAGTCCAATAAGTCCAACTGGATGAATCGTCCTGACACTGATCAAGAAAGCTCATACTAACGTAACAAAGCACATACCGTACAGCATGCACAAGCACTATACAGCGCATATATACTATACACAAGAAAGCCCATATTGATATATACACATACACTATACACAAAGCACCATATGAATATTCATGACTAAATAAAAGCGTGTACGTACACGAAGCTCTCTACATGCATCATAACTACTAATTATACAGGTCATAACAATCAATCCACATTAATTCTCAGCCACCTGTCCAGATCGGCTTCAGTAAGAAGGTCTTATAGTGCTTTAACTGTTCATAGCCCATTCTGGGCATCTTCCCTGGATCCTAGAATAGTTTCCTCTGAAAGAGGCAGGGAGTCTAGACAAAGAAGTCACTATATATAAATGTGTTCCGCGTGGTCGCATACTGTGAGCACACGCAGAGCACATGTTGAATAGTCTGAGGAGTAGAACAAACACAACAGTCTGGATTATCCCCAATGTCCAATTTTTGGCATGTGTTGTCGTGTATATGCCACACCAAGTCTCAGTCGACTTAGCCAGTGTCTCCTTAGTCTCGTCAAATCCTAAGGGGGAGCTAGAACTTGAAACGTGTCTGCGGGCAGTCGTGGCAATAGTTGGGATTTGCGCAATCTTCTTTCAAGGCTCTCTTCATCGTACATGAAAGAAGGGCAGCAATATCAGTTCGTGAAAAAGCGATTCGTATGAAAATGCCGTTGGTGTGTGCCACTTCCGCTTCAGATTCGGCTTGTTTATTGCCTTCTATTCCACAATGGCTTGGTATCAACGGCGGTGTGACTCTTGGGAGGACATTTTAATATAAACATCACTGAAGGTAGTTACACCTTAATTGGTTTTAGAAACGCAATTGAATCGAACGGCTTTACAAATGCGATAGTATCCCCAACAAGAATTACTGCTCCCAGCCAGACTGCTATAGATTTATGCGTCGTGAACGCAGACACTACTGTCGAATGTTCTGGCACATTGTCGTCCAGCCACAGCGACCACTGCACAATTTTTGCGTCGGTTAAAGAAAAACCTTTCACTTGTACTAGACAGGCCGTTTACCTATTAGTTGTTTAGTAATGCAAATCTTATAAAATTTGGAGAAATAATAAAAAGCGCTGAGTGGTCCTTAATTTACACTCATAGTCGTGCAGATGAAGCATACTTTTCTTTCATAAACCAATTTCGTCAAATATATGATGCATGTATCCCGTTTGTGACAAAATACCAACCTGAAAACAAAGAAAAAAAAACACGGACTGTTAATCATGTTACTACCCAATATTGATTCCGCCAAATTTTTTCTAAACCCCTAGAGAATTTTGCCAAGCATTTGAAAATTTTCTTCACTTAAAATCGTCTGTTCACAAATTCGCAATTTGGTTTTAGGCCGCATTGAACTACGGAATCTGCGTTACTTGTACAAAAAGGATTTATTTGGCGAAACATTGAAAACAAACTTCCAACACTGGGAATTTTTTAGCAAATCTTTCGAGGGCATTAATCTTCATATTCTTTTAGACAAACTTTACACATAGGGTAAACGGGGTAATTGGCTTAAGCTCTTAATGTCATACGCTGAAAAACGGCAGCAATCTGTATGTGTCGATGATATTAGCTCGAATTTTGAATGCATGAGAAGCGAAGTACCAAAGGGCAGCATCTTGGGTCAGTTTCTTTTCAACGTGTATATTGTTACGGGGAAATAGAGGTTTATTTACAGGATATTTACAATGCGTCCACTGGTATACAAGACATACAAGATGGAAAACCAGTCGGCGCGACATCAGAGAGCATCGTCATCCTCTCTATTGTCCTGAGCTTTGTCTCGAGCAACGCTTGGTAACTCTTGGCAAATCTTGTCACCATCTACGATGCGGCAGTGAGGCTTGGCCTTCCCGTCAAGACGTGGGAGCGGCCCGCGGTCCTCTCTCCATGAAAATGGGGGGGTGACTACTTCAGGCAAGTAAAGAAAAATTTATTCTGCCATACTTGATAAGCATCTTAAATCGGCTGATCAATTTCAATATCTTTCTCAAAACTTGTCAAAAGCTGTAGGACCTCTTTCACGATGTCGTGACGTGTTTCCAATAAAAGTTAAGAAAACACTATATAATTACTTAGTTAATTCCCAAACAAGATATTGTCATGTATGCAGAACGGTGACTCGCGTGAACATAACGCAACTGTTTTTTCTGCAAAAAATAATAATAAAATAAGAAAAGCTGTCCGCATAGCTTCTGGCTCTAGTTACCTAGTTAAAACCAGGCTACTGTTAATTAAACATAAAATATCTCCCATCGATCAGTTACGTATTTTCACCATACTTCATGAGATGAATAACTTGAACCTACCTCGGGTTAACTTAATAGTAAAACTTTTATCGGTGACACTAACGCGCACTAATACAAAAATCAGACTTAAAGAGAAACGAAAGCTCCCTCGACTTCGTACGACGTAGGGCTCCTAAATGTTGCATTTCTCCGTTCTTAACACATTTCATAGAAACAAAGCGTTAACAGGAAATGTGAATCTAAACAAAAAGGCTATTTGGCAACTATTTTTTGAACATGTGGTGTACTCAAACACTATGTCGCTACAGCGTTATTACCGCCAAGCCTTAGTGGTGCAGACAATGCTGCATAGTGTGATAGTCGTGTGTTCATACTAAGTACACGAAGAGCAGAACAGACTTTGCCTAGTCACGTTCTCAATCAATGAGCGAATGGTTCGCGGCCCCCATTTGAGCAACAAACGCGCGCTCTATTACACCTTATTTCCTTATCATTTGCTCCACATCAAAAAGTTAGGAGGGTGCACTCAAACACTCCCGCAGTCTCTGTAAAGCCGCAGCCTCCCCTGGGTGCACTGTGACTGGGGTACTTTGCGAGCAGGCACAGGCGCGAGTTTTCGCAAGCGGTGAGCCTTGACGAAGGACGTATGCCAATTAAACACTGGACGTTCGCTGAGAGCAATCGTTTATTAGTGCCCACTTCCGAACGGGCCACAAACAGTGAATGGTTTTTACTTTTC
Source organism: Dermacentor silvarum (assembly GCF_013339745.2). Lineage (NCBI taxonomy): Eukaryota > Metazoa > Arthropoda > Arachnida > Ixodida > Ixodidae > Dermacentor > Dermacentor silvarum. Next base: position 304,512,047 of record NC_051154.1, read on the forward strand.
CATTTGAAGCCCGCGGTCACTAATAGTTGCTATATTGTCCTTCATCACCACAAAATAAAGAAAGAAGAAAAAGAAAACACTCATGTCCAAGAAACCGTTCTATGAGTTCAGTGCACATTTCAGGCTTTCAAGAGAGAAAGGAAAAAGAAAAGAAAACGCAAGCTTATTCACAAAAACAACACTAATGAAATTGAAACGCGCAGAACTGCTGTATATGAGCAGTAGCAGCTGCGGGCAAAAAAATGAAAAAGAAAATTATAAGAAAAAAGAACAAACCACTGGAACGCCGTTTGTCTCAAGTAGCTAGTCAAATAGTCAACGAACTGAAATTAAGGTGATGAATGAAAATTAAAACTCACCCGTCCCGCACCAGGAATATAGAGAAATAAATGTTTCACAGTCAAATTGGTGTCATAAGGCTCACAAATTTGCACTATAATGGCAACCTCGAAAAGTTGTCCTAATGCACTAAAGAATTGTTTTCGAACCAATGCATGAAGTGCACTGAAGTTAAGTGGCTCCTTCGGCTTTCATTCCCTTCAAACTGCTGCATGCATGGGCCATATTGTGTAACGGTTCATTTTGTTTTCTCTTCTACTTTGCTTATCATCTCATTGCGGCGAATGGCCAATCCCCGCCATAACGGCGACTCGACGGCGTTCGAGCCTATGACGAAGGGCGAAAAGAATGTGAAATGAAATGGTGCATAAATAAAAGGAAACTTCCGATGGGCCACTCGGGTGCAACACACAATGCGAAGAGATGGATGGAATAGGAAATGGAAGGTTACAAAATACGGGACCTTGTTCGAACCTATACATTCTTGAGTCAATAGTAATTGAATAATTTTTTGCTCGTTCTGTAATTTCCGTAGATCAATATGGAATACGTCCAAGTTATCAGTATTGATGCCGAAAACAAGTACGATGCTTAATAACAAATTATTCCGCAAAAAAAAACTTTCCGTATGGCCAGCATCAGTACTTGGCTATGGCTTTCCCATAGTTTCTGGAATTTGCACATTAAAATTTAGGAAGTTCTTTTTTTCTTTTTTTTTTTCGTGGTGACTAAAATTACTGTACAGTGCATAATACTTACAGTCATCATCTTAGATTATTTCTTCGTTAGCCCTTCTCGGTTAGTAGGAGGTTGCTATGATAACGAAAGAAAGATGTGCACCGAAAGCGGAGCTGAAGTAATGCGTTCATGACGCCTGCATAGCCTTTGTATACGGTGTATATGAAGTTAAGCCAATCACCCCGAACTGGTAATAAATACTGCTAACAAGTAACGAGTTACTGACAGTAATTAAAGAGTACGTACGGTCAGTTCTTTAAAATGTATAGTGCATGCAACGAGAAAGCGCAGGCGGATTACGACCTTCTGTGTGAGCTTATATCTGCAATTAATAAACGTTCAAGTTGTCATCCGTACAGTAAAAAGATTTGAATGCAAGAGCTTAATTACGGTATACTTTTGAAAGAGTTTGCTACTACTAAGCTTTAGGTGTGCCGCTGAAGCACGGGCACCAACTGAGTGCGCCGTGTGCGTGTTTTCGAACAAGGTGATCAGTATGCTCCGAGGTCGATACAGCGCACACGAAGTTCGGAGGTCTCGGAGGCCATTTTTGCGCACTTACGCGTGCGCATCCATTTTAATCGCACATACTCCAGCGCATCCGTTACAAAAGTCCAATTGTCTGCTATGGCAAACACCAAAGTGAACAACTCCAGAAGAAGGCGGGTTTTCGAATATCGAATCTTCTGTATCGCATTAAATCAGGAGTATTTGTAAAATACCGGCTTCGACAATCCAACCCAGTACTGAATACTTTTGTACTAATGAAAGTTAAAAAAAAAACACTCACACGCAATATGACGAGGGAAGTCCGTTATACTGAGCTGCTTTCGAGTAAATAAAAAGTGTTAATTCACCAAGGTTTTTTGGTCGACTTACTGCGGCCACGTGAAGAGGCCAGATGCACTCACCTTTTTGAGGTAGACAGACCAAAATATTTGGACTAATCCCGTTCATTCACTCGTAACTTGATATTCGAAGGCATTGAAAAGCAGACTTTTTAATTGGTGTGTATTCGAAAACCAGAATATTCTCACTCCACTACTTGATATGAATCCAGACCAGCTGCAGACCTTCTGCGCACATCTAAAACAATGGGCGCAGGCTAAAACATTGTAATGCTGTAATGTAATCACTGAAGGCTGGTAATATGTGTGTCTGTTCATATGATTAACAAGAATGCTGGCACATCTTGGTTTCTTCATTTATTGTTTATATTTCCATCCAATCTTCACTTTGCTTCCGATAGATCAATGATGTAGTTTGAGATTTCGAATTTTCTGCCACTTCACTTTCACACTTTCAACCTAGTATAGCGTCAAAACTCGCTGGTGCTGCTAATTCTTGTTAGTTTTGTGCACGAAACTACTGAACTACTACTGAGTTGGCCCACTCCCTTGACTCGGTCTGCTGTTCGTGCAAGGGTCCACCGTTCCCGTACCTTGCAATGACTGGCAAACCAGACTATAGGCATCCGGTAACTTGGCATGGAAGCTCGGGTTGGACTCGGCTATCGGCAGTCGTCGCTCACGCATCTGGCATAAAGAAAATGATGAAATACACATTTTTCTGCATTTGCGTGGCCTATACAACTAGAACCCCCTCCCCTAAAAAAAAAAAAAAAGGTTGCCCAATTCCCAGCGCCGCCAGAAACCAGTCCAGTTGCAAGTTTGAAACCGAGCCGCGTGTTCAGAGCTTGTCGTGATTGAAGAGCACTTCACTTCCCCCGCCACCTCTTCGCGTGGTTCGCTGTAGATGGCGTGAAGAAAGGCTTGCATAACCTTCACGCTCCAGTCAGCAAGAATCTGGAAGGGGAGGGAAAACTAAAATAGAGACCCGCACGAGTGCGTGCGAACGCCCCGGGGGCGACCGGAACCCTAAATTACGAGGATAAGGTTACCCCCACTTTCCGAACACACACCTTGCGCGAACGGCGGTCGGCTTTTCTTTTCGATCGCGTTTAGCGTGACGTGTACCTCCGTGTGGCCGACTCCACGCGTCGACCTGTGCTGGATACAAAAGAAGTCGCGAAACGTGTTTCTTTTTTTCTCTCTCTCGGACATGTGCAGAATGCAGACCGGCTGGAACGACTTCTTTGCGAGGGAACCCTGGGCCCTGAAGGGAGGCGGTACCGGGGGAGAACACCACTATATAAAAAGGCCCCCGGTGAGTGCTCAAGTCGTGTCACTGCCAGCAGAGCCAGTAGCAAGCCCAACCATGAGGTCCCTGGTAAGACCCCGAGACTCCACCCGCTTCGCTTGCAGCCGGCGCCTCGTGTGGAATATGTGCACTTGGAAGATGGCTGACCTTGCTTCCCCGCACTGGATACTCCCGTCGTACGGCGAACATGCAGCCAGTTCGCCGCACGACTTTGGCGTTCATTTAGCTCTTATGCTGCGCGGCGGTTTTCGCCTTTTCGTAGTCCATGGCTTTTCACTTCCAGTTTATTGCTGTCTCGTCCCTCCAGAGCATGCTTCCTTAACTCCTGACCTAGTGTTAAGGAAGCTCTCTGAGTCAAAAGCGTCGCGTTGCTCTCACTTTTTCTTGTTTCGTTCGCGCTTTTCTTAGAAAAGCCGATGCAACTTAGAAGCAATATGTAACTATCTGGCTAAGTTATTATAACGGGAACCTTTTGCTTGCAGAATTATAGTTGCTTGACAGCAGCCGTAATGTACTTTTTTTTTCATCAGCGGGAAAGCGTGCAAATTTTAATATATCTGCTGATTTATGTTTATGCAAAGGGGCTGTCCATGTTGACAATCAATCTACATGCCATGAATAACCGGGGGCGGAATTCAGAAAAATTTTCTTTCCTAAATGCTTTTTACCATTGTGGGGCTCCTTCGCGATTGGCTGGCATGTTAGCCAGGTCTGGCTAACAGCTTTAGCGAAAAATCTTCTTTGTGAATACGGGCCCCTACGCTCACTCAATTGTTATAACGAGAATCACTACGCATCGACCTAATACTTTCTACGTTTAGTCATTCCTTCTCAATTATTTTCATGCTAAGCCTGTATATGTTGCTTATGTTGAACAAACAGTTGTCCTTCGATTCGAACAGATTAGTCCTAGAACATCGATCAAACAAATCACTTTTTCTTTTATTTCTCAGATCATATCTAAGACGATACTACCAATGCGTAAATCAATAACAGGCTGATAACCAAGAAATCGACCACTTACCTCGCCATTTCCTCTCAAAACTCTAATAATTATTTGCCTAGAATGTATTTCGGGTAGGCGCTATTAATGTTCCAAATCAAATAAGCAAACTAGCAGCGACCACTGTCTGTGAATGTCAGTTGATGTGCAGCAATATGAGCTACAGATTTAAATGAATGCCCTTAAAGCTTCGACAACTTGCATAACGGCAGAGCTGCATAAACCTATACCACAAACGCAAATGAGACATTATGCAGGAGACGAACGAACACGTGTAAGCAGTAACAGCAGCACCAAACGTTGCTATATATAAAAACGCCCATTGAGTACGCTCGCATGCTGTCGCATTTGCCTCTTTGTAAAACTGCGCAGACGCAGCTTGTCGAATGTTTACGAATAAGCTTTAATATCCGCTGAGCGACGTTGCAAAGTAGTCGCTTTACGGACTGCCACTGTTTTGACATCTTCTTCAATGCTTCGTGCAGATCGCCATCGTCTTCTTCGCCCTCGTTGCCACCGCCTTTGCCGGATACTTTGGAGGCTACGGTGGTTACGGCGGATATGGCGGACTGGGTGGCTACGGCGGATACGGCGGCCACGGCGGCTATGGTGGATACGGTGGATACGGCGGCTATGGCGGCTACGGCGGCTACGGCGGCTATGGCGGTTACGGTGGATACGGCCACGGCTACCCGGTCGGCCGTGCGTTCGCCTACCACACGCATATCAAGCACGGATACGGTGGATACGGACTCGGTGGATTTGGTTACGGACACGGATACCACGGCTGAAGACACGACGCGCTGACCCTAAGTTTCGCGCTTTCTGGTCCAAAAATTTCTTGTTTCAGAATGTTCCTTCGCCGAAAATAAAATCTCAGCGAACCCAAATTTGGACTTCGTCTGGTTTACTCAGTATCAGGGGTGAAACTTACAAACTGTATTGCAAGAAACACAGCGGTCGCAGAGCAGCATTTGCGCACATTCTGTTTCAACGTCTCAGCGCAATGGGTCAACCACCAATCAGAAAAATAAAGTTTGTTCTTTCACTTTTTACGCTCTCTTGCGTGCTGCCGCATGACCTATACAAGAGACGACGGACGGTGACTTGCTGAATAATCAAACTACATCAACAGAATGATGCCTGTACAGAAGAACGAAAATATACAGGTCTCAAGATAGCAAGTCTTTTTCTTCATAGTTTCAGAAGTATCCTTCTTCTGCCATCAAAGAGCTGTAAATGAGCAGCAGTATGACTGACTCATTGGTACCTCTTATATATTTTAATGTCCCCCCAAAATTTATTGAACGTATTTAACAAAGTTGTGGAATCTCCTTTGTCTTAAATAATATTGTGGAATTCATATCCGCCAACACGAAGTATTCTAGTGATATTTGTTGAAGTAGGGTTATTGAAAACGATGGCCCTTTCGCCGTGCCCCTGTTGCTTTTGCCACACCGCACACGCTGAAAGAGGGAGGGGGATGAATAACTGTCAATGCTCCGTCGCTTAATGTTGTGTTTCTTTTGTTTTTACACTGATAATGTGACAGCTACTATACTTATGGCGTCAGCGCTAACGTCTTGCCAAACTCTGTGGTTCTCACCTCGATTATATGCACCCACATGGAGGGATAACGCAGAACCAACGATAAAATTTCAGACAACAATGTCGTAACACACAATGTAGCGAGTGGAAAAATCAACTTAAAGTAGAACACGCGGTGGTCATGAGGCGTCATATTTCACAATCACAGCTGATTCAGCGGCGTATTTCCTGCTTGATACAAACACAATAAGTGCGTGGCTCCTCTTTTGTTTATTTTGTAATTTTTTTGTTACAACTGTGGACAGCGATGCGCTCGTAAGGATTAAATGGGTGCAATTGTGTGTTCGTTACCGGCCATGGACTCGATTTCATGGCTCAGCTGTGTGCATAAAAAAGCGCTGATGCCGGCACACGTCTCTCGTGCTTTGACAGGACGAGAGATGCCCATTTTCGGCAATCCCAGGCGGCTGACATTCTGAACGGTTACACGGACGTTGGCCGATGCCCTCTAAGCACATTTACTGGAGAACATCGCGAAACTTACACTTGGTGTGAAATCTCATACAAGTGTATTCACCTTTGCATTCAATGTGTACGCAGAACAGATGCGTCGTAATTTTGGGTACATCTTGAGATCCGTGGTTGTAGAAGCGTGTTCTGTTGAGCTCGTATATATAGCAAGTGCAACAAGTCTACGTAGCGTTCGACAGGTTCATAATTACACGACAGGCCTTTAGTTACCAACAATTACACCTCCTCCTGTATTCAGATATTCCCAGATTTTTGCAAAGTAATCCTATAGGTGCAAACGCACACCGGAGCAGGCTAATGTAATTTAAGCATGGCAGTCAAGGAAACTTGAGCGATTACACGTTCTTGCACTACGGATAAGGCAAAATAACTCAGACCACATTCGCTGCAGACCGGAAGTTAAAAAGTTGAACTATTGGGCTTTTATATAAAGTGGCCTTCCTTTTTATTGGTTTTCTATACAGCAAACTAGTATGGCGAATGATAACACTTCTGAAGATTTTATTGGTGTTAGTTATATTTATTTTTCAAAGTGGCCATTTTTTCAAACGTAATGAGGCTTCTTACCGAGAGCCGTATAGTGTCTCCATTGCGCCATCAAGGAGACTGATAGGCGGTGAGCATTCCAAGAAGCTACCTGAGAGCAGTGAGCCCACCTCAGAGTTCTATGGAACGTTACATGCTGTGCGCAAGTGAATAATATTTCGTTGTAGTTTACGACAGCACCGACTTGCGTCCAGTACGCGATTTTGTAGGACGTTAAAAAGGGTTGCGGGGCCTCTTAACCCTTTCTGTCCCAGAAGCGTGTGAATAGTGCAAACAACATTCCAGTTTTTTTTCCCGGTATATATGTTCGAACTGAGTATGGCAGAAAAGTTAAGCATATGGTTTACTTTTATTTTCACTTAAAAAGCAACACGAGGACAAGTGGTGTTTGTGCATCTCCTGTAGTTGATGCTCGCGTCACCGTTTCCTTTTCTTTATCATGGCACCGTCGTCGAAGTAGCATATGTGAAATACCCGACAGATATGGACGCAGGCCAGAGTGCCTGTTCAGAATCCAGTTTGCAGAATGCGGGTAGCGGCATCAGCTTCATGCGTCTGCCGTCACAGAACTGCTGGAACCACCCAGAAGAAACAGCGCTATACTAGTGATAAATTTCGCACCCTGGGCTGGCTTAATGCAAGTATTCTTTTTTGCTATATTCTATTCCTTTCTTATCATCCACGTACCATTCATGGCCGGCCGTCCTCGGGGAATGACGTAAGCGAAACGCTACTCGGTCCGCGAGCGAAGTGCGAAAATGAATAGCACTGGAAGAGTCGTTGCATTACACCTGCTCTGCCTTATTATTTATCGAATGTCGCCGTTCGCTGCTTGAAATAGCCGTTCAAGGATGTATGTGGTTACAACGCGTGGGCATTACTTTGAGGCAGCCAAAGAAAAATGAAGAAAGAAAATGCCTTTTTCCTTTCTATCTTCGTTTTAGTTCCAGCGAGACACTTAATGATTCTAGATGCAGCAGAAGTATTCATTCCTCCAGTGCTGCCCATTCCACCAAAACGTGTCTCAAGTAAAGGGAGCGACACAAAATGTGTGTCTGCCAAGCCTCCGCATTGATTGATGATGATGTGAGAGTTGCAGCGGGCTCAAATTTGAACCTGCCCACCCAAGTGCATCGTCTGTGGGGACGGGCATCATACTGGAAACATACAATGCAAGTACCGGTACGCCCGCCCGCAACCACGCACTACCCAGCCAGCTACCGGACACCAGTCAAGAACCCGGGAGCAGACGCCAGCCCCTCGAAAGTCATCGCGCAGTGCAAGCAGTGCGCGCTCCGCCTCCCGTGACCGCAGCAACAAGCCCCGCCAGGACCTCACATGGGCCGACCGTGTAAGGAAATCGCCGCCTGCCTCCACCCAGAAAATTCCGGACCACAACGAAGGGGAGCTCCGGGCCCTGCGGGAGGAGGTAAGCCGCCTCACAGCCCTCACTCAGCGCTCACTTGCCTCTCCTACTCTTTCTCTCTCAACTTCACCTCCTACTCTAACACAAACCAACACCGCTCCCCCTCAATCACCACCCTCAAAAAAACAACGCATCACTCCCTCACCGCCTGCCTCCGGGCCGACCGATGTCGACTCTAAACTGAAAGAGCTCTCCGACCAATTCGACAAAAAACTAAAAAATCTTGAGATTCGCCTCGAAAGTAATTTCAACGCCCTTCTCTCTGACCTCACTACGAAATTGGAAACGCACATTGAACGCTGCATGGAATCCATACTCCAGAAGATGGTTGGCCTTCTCGAAGCACGCCTCACACAACTCCCCCCGCTCTCTACCCCTCTTCTCCCCACAGCACAGCCTACCGCCATAGAACCCCATATCCCAATAGATACCAGACTCGCCCCTCTCATCCATCCGCCTACGCTCCAATATGGCGGGACGGGGCAACAGTAATTATCTACACATCCTAACCTGGAACTGCCGCGGCTTCCGGGGTAAGCGCGCGCCCTTGCAGCTTCTACTTCCTACACTTTCCCCAACGCCCCAAGTCCTTCTTCTCCAAGATACTGCCACTCAGGCCGGACTCCCCGGTTACAACTCCACACACTCTGACACCACAAACACACCCAGGGCATCCACACTTGTGCACCGTACTCTAACACATAAGACGCATTACATCACGTCAGAGACGCCCTGCGTGATCACCGAAATTATCCATCACACACATACACTCCCATCCATCTTTATTGCCAATATCTACCACCCCCCATCCAAACCGATGGCCACGTTGGAGTCCCTCCTCCGAGAGCTGCACCGCCTGGTAGGGAAGCACCCCCTACTAATCGGTGGGGATTTCAACAGTCAACACACTGACTGGGGATACAAAACAACCACACACAGAGGTCGCAGGCTCTGGCTGCTCCTGCAGAACCTCCAACTTTCCGTCCACAACAATTTTCAGACTCCTACGCGAATCGGCAACAGTGTCAGCATGGACACTAGTCCGGATCTGGTGCTCAGCTGCTCCCTCCGTGATGTGACTTGGACGAGAACACAACACACACTGGGCAGTGATCATTACATGATACAAGTCACGGTCCCATTCAAGCCACCCCGGCACACCTACATGACACACAAACTAATTAACTGGGACGCTCTCCGCACCACGCGAACTGCCAGTCCTGACAACCCCATCACCGACATCAACGACTGGGTAGACTCTCTTCAGACTGACATCCAACACCATACGCAGCAGATTGAAACCACCACAGACGTCCCCACCCTAGACTCCCGACTCGCCCACCTCTGGGAGGCCTACCACAGTCTCCTAAAGAGGTGGAAACGCGGTAAACATAACAGAACACTCAGAAAACGCTTAGCCACTCTACAATCTCAAATTCAATTACATTCGGAGGAGCTCTGCCGCTCCAATTGGGGACAAGTATGCGACGGCATCGCCGGGAGACTGTCCGCAAAACGGGCGTGGCAGCTCCTCCGACACCTCATCGATCCGTCGAAAACAAAAAACACCACCCAGCACCATGTCACCCGGCTCATACACGCACACATAGACAACCCCGATGCTCTCTTGGATACACTCCGCGACACATACACCTCACCCGGCATACCAACTCCTCTCCCCTCATATACAGGACAGGCGAACCCCGAACTCGATACCGCCATAACAGAGGCGGAGGTCAGAGCAGCCCTCCTGACTCTCCGCACCAAATCTGCACCCGGCGCCGACCAGGTCTCCAACACAGCGCTCCGTAATCTGGACGATCGATCGATCGCTCGTATCACGGAGTATTTCAATCAGTGCTGGAAGGAGGGCACCCTCCCCCAGTCCTGGCGCCACGCGAAGGTAATCTTCATCCCAAAGCCCAACAAACCACTTACACTCCAAAACCTTCGCCCAATCTCGCTAACCTCGTGTCTCGGAAAGCTTTTCGAGCACGTGGTATCAGCGAGACTCACACAGCACATGGCAGACCATGACTTATACCCTCACAGCATGGTGGGATTCCGTCCCCATTTGTCCGCACAAGACGCCATGTTGCAAATCACCCATGACATCTTCGACCCGCTCATTCCAGGCCACACCAAGGCAGTCTTGGCTTTGGATTTATCCAAAGCCTTTGATCGCGTTGAACATCACGCGATCATGACTGCACTCTCCCCACTGAATGTGGGTGCACGTACGTACACCTACATTCAGGCCTTTCTCACAGCACGCACGGCTGAGCTTCGCTTCGGCCCGCTCACCTACCCCACATACTCTCTAAAAAGCATCGGCACCCCGCAAGGGTCCGTCCTCTCACCTTTCTTATTTAATATCACTCTGATCCCCCTAGCACGACAATTGGCAACCGTTCCTCACCTGAAACATACTCTATACGCTGACGACATCACGCTATGGACTACCCATGGCAGTGATGGCACCATACAGGACACTATCCAAGCAGCCGCCAATCTGACCCAAAACTATGCAGTCAGCGTAGGACTTTCTTGTTCCCCAGAGAAGTCCGAGATGCTCTGCATCCGTCCCAAGAACCGCAACTCACCCTGCTCCCCCATCGTCATCGAACTGGAAGGCAGACCGGTACCAGAGGTGAAAACTCTCCGGATATTGGGTATGCTTATCCAGAGTGACGGGAAGAACACTACTACACTCCGCAGACTCAAGCAAGTGGTGGGGGCGATCTCGCACCTCATCCGCCGGGTCTCGTGCCACCACAGGGGCATGAGGGAGCGTGACCTATGCCGCCTTGTTCACGCCTTTGTGCTCAGCCGTGTGCTCTACTCCACCCCCTACCTCCAGCTCTCTCGTCGTGAAACTGACGCCATGGATGCTCTCATTCGTAGAGCATACAAAGTCGCCCTCCACCTTCCCATAAATACACCTACCGACCGACTCTTACAACTTGGCCTCCACAACACAATCGGGGAACTTGTAGACGCACACCGCCAAGCACAATACCTTCGCCTCACACAAACCGACACTGGCCGGTGCATCCTGTATTCCCTTGGAATCCGGATACCGGCCAACGATCCGACATTACGCCCCATATCAAGACCCTTACACCGCGAACTTCTCATTAAGCCACTTCCCCGTAACATGCACCCCGACCACCACCATAAGCGCCGCAGAGCTCGCGCTGCAGCCCTCCACCGATATTACGGCTCGGAGCCGGACGCCGTATGGGTGGACGCAGCCTGCACGGGCGATGAAGCGGTCGCTGCGGTGGTGGATAACACTCTCTCCCCCATCGGAACACACACACTCCCCCCAGACACCTCTCCCGAAGCTGCAGAGGAAGCTGCCATTGCCCTGGCCATCGTCAACACAGAAGCCCGGTATGTTTTATCAGATTCCAAAACTGCAATCCTAAATTTCGCACGAGGCCGAGTCCACGTTCCTGCTTTTTGCATACTGGACTCGCCCGCCGCGCCCCCGCCCCGTCATGTGGAGCTGATTTGGGTGCCCGCGCACTGCGGGAATCCTGGAAACGAGGCCGCAGACCTCTTAGCCCGAGGTTCTTTAAACCGGGCTCTTGCGGCCTCCGATCCGGGATTCACGAAGGAGCGCGCGCACACTTTCAACGAGCTGACGCATGCCTCCAAGGCGGCGCGCCAGCTGTACCCTCCACCGCACGAATCCCTTAGCAATCGATAAGCAACCCTTTGGCGCCAATTACAGACACACACTCTCCCCTCTCCTCTCATTCTTTCTCACTATCACCCACTTTTCCTCACTTCAGCCTGTACTCTCTGTCCGGAACCTCGCGCTTCTGCTCTCCATCTCCTTTCTCATTGCCCGGCGGATCCTCCCCCGCGGGGCCTAGAGCACCTGAAGACTTGGGAGGACTGGGAGACCCTGCTCCGCTCCGGAGACCCGGTCGTGCAGACCATTGCCACTGACCGGGCTGCCAGCGTTATGGACCGGACTAACATAAACGCTTGAGTGCCGTGGGGTCGTGCGGGGGCCCTGGAGCCTGCGTGCTCCAAACTCCCCAGTCTATATAATAAAGTTTTTATGATGATGATGATGAAGTTGACGGTGAGAACGCTGTGGTTAACGCGCACGCAAAGTTATAGGTATACGGCTCTCGATTGCTTGATGGAGCGACTTGTAAGTTTTAAGGAAGTGCCTCGAAAGAACAGCCAGGTGGAAGGGTTTCGAACATCGCAGATGTATGGTCGGCGTCTAAACTTACCGTACGGGGTACCTGACAAAACGTTGAATTTGGGAGCGGTTTGAAACCGTAGTGAGTAGAACCACACAACGCTGTTGTTCGCATATACTAGCTATACTAAGAGAATGGAAATCCGAATGCCAGGCTACGTATCCTGGCTACGTATTCAGCTTCGTGTATTATACAGTTCGTGTATCATCTGTCCAATAAACACATATTCTGAATTTTCTTTGCCTTCAGTTGTTTCACAAATACAATATCTTTGTAGAAACTTTTTGAACTGCTAACAAAAATATTGGTTTCGCTTAGTTTTGTGAAACATTTCGTAAATATTTTTAACTTGCATCACTGAAACGAACATTTAGTCTGCTACAATATTTTCTTAAGCAATACATGCTGAAGCGTTATCTGCGAAGGCAAGAAAATTATTTCCTTAGACACCCGATAAACGGTCACTTTCCTGTGATAACGCAAGAGTTATTTGCCAGAAACCACACCCGCTACAAAAAGGAAAATAGCATGCAGTGTGATCAAGGCGAATTCCCACGGGTCGCGAAAGTGGGGCTCGAACCCGGTTCTATGCCAAGTGCCGTGACATTCGTATGAAGTATGAGAATTTAAGTGCGACTAATAATTACAAAGCCAAGCAAAGAAAGCAGAAAACTAATTATGATATAATGTTAGCATGGAATACATTTTAATATACAAAATATTGAATTGATATGGAAATATTGAATATACAAAATATCTAATTACATTTGCCGTAAATAAGGTCAACACAAAAGCCACGATGTTATAAAAATCGGGGACCGAATTTACAAAGCATTTCGTTCCTAAGTGTTCCTTGCCAGTGGCTAATTAAATGTCGAGTAAGACGATTGGCTGAAATTTTGTAGTAGGAACAATTTTAGCGTGTCTTTTTTTTCTTAATACGGGTCCTGGGCCAGTATTCACGAAAAGCTCTCACGCGAGAATTGTTAATAAGAATAAAGCCCAGTCAGTCCTCACGTTGGGCATATTATTAATGAACGTGGCCGACGAACAGCACATATCCCTTACGATCTAAAAGCTTTGCGAATACTGGCTCTAGAAACATTGTGTGAATCACTGGCGCCATCTGTTAATCTGCGCACATATGGACATGACCTTTTGTCTGCTAGCCTACTGTATCTCTAGGACAGAATTCACAAAGTTTGTCACTCGGAAGGTTTCTTTGCCATTGGCAGGTCGCCTTCACTAATATTACGTACACCTATAGTGTAAGGATTGATGGCGGTTGTACGAACGTCTTTATAAAAAAATTAATGCGGCCTCCGGGCCTGCTTTAAGCTCCATCTCCTACAGCACAGAATCCAGGCCAGACTCCATGAAGTAGCAGAGGAGCGAGTTATGATAAATGTACACCCATGTACGGAGGCCATCTGGATGACTAAGCGAGATGTGTGGTCGAGGAAGGTGCCTTCTTCTAATGTTTTCAGTTCCAGGGCACTTTCAGACTAGGTGAGCTGCGTCGACAGGTATACCTCTGCGCCATTACACATTGGACAGGGCAGCCTTTCTGTCAGTTCTTCGGCGTCTCGAGCAGGTCGTTGACGCCATGGATGGATGGATGGAATAAACTTTATTGAAGTCCTGCGGATCATGATTCATCACGAAGCGGGCCGCCCCCGTGCCATGGATGGTTGAAATATTCTCTTATACGAACAATTCTCGCGTAAGAGATTTTTTTAATAAGGGCCCTGGACATTGCGAGGGTCGTGGCGGGGTGATGGTATAAAATACCGACCGGGTTTGTGTTCAGTACAAATGTTTGTCAGATGGCTAGCGCCCATAGCCTGAAAAGGCACGATCGAATCGTTGAAGGGGGCAAGGGAAGTTTTCCTTATTCAAGGCTTTTAGGGAGTTTTAGTATAGCGGAAAACAGCAAACGCAAGGATTTAGCGTTATCGTTAGTGTTGCGTGCTGCAAACTGCGCATGCGCAGAACGTAAACGTAGCCAGAACTTGTACGTGCGTACGCTATTTCCGGAATATAGCGTTCAACGCTAACGTACGCAAGGGATTCCGTACGTAGGGCAAGCTGGCGGCTCCTGTTAAAGCGAGAGCCGTTCACTTCGCATCTATCGAGTCGTCGGCCTGCACTGTTCGGCTATTTCGTTCCCCACTAATGCACGTGTTTGCTTTA